>NC_088212.1:4257362-4372362 GCF_036934945.1 Oncorhynchus masou masou | reverse complement strand
CACCATCCAGTCCTGTCAGTGTTTACGACCGTTAACCCCACCCAGTCCTGTCAGTGTTAATACCGTTAACACCACCCAGTCCTGTCAGTGTTTACGACCGTTAACCCCACCCAGTCCTGTCAGTGTTAATACCGTTAACCCCATCCAGTCCTGTCAGTGTTTACGACCGTTAACCCCACCCAGTCCTGTCAGTGTTTAATACCGTTAACACCACCCAGTCCTGTCAGTGTTTACGACCGTTAACACCACCCAGTCCTGTCAGTGTTAATACCGTTAACCCCATCCAGTCCTGTCAGTGTTTACGACCGTTAACACCACCCAGTCCTGTCAGTGTTAATACCGTTAACACCTCCCAGTCCTGTCAGTGTTTACGACCGTTAACACCACCCAGTCCTGTCAGTGTTTACGACCGTTAACACCTCCCAGTCCTGTCAGTGTTTACGACCGTTAACCCCACCCAGTCCTGTCAGTGTTAATACCGTTAACACCACCCAGTCCTGTCAGTGTTTACGACCGTTAACACCACCCAGTCCTGTCAGTGTTAATACCGTTAACACCACCCAGTCCTGTCAGTGTTTACGACCGTTAACACCTCCCAGTCCTGTCAGTGTTTACGACCGTTAACCCCACCCAGTCCTGTCAGTGTTTACGACCGTTAACACCACCCAGTCCTGTCAGTGTTAATACCGTTAACACCACCCAGTCCTGTCAGTGTTAATACCGTTAACACCACCCAGTCCTGTCAGTGTTACGACCGTTAACACCACCCAGTCCTGTCAGTGTTATGACCGTTAACACCACCCAGTCCTGTCAGTGTTTACGACCGTTAACCCCACCCAGTCCTGTCAGTGTTTACGACCGTTAACACCACCCAGTCCTGTCAGTGTTTACGACCGTTAACCCCACCCAGTCCTGTCAGTGTTTACGACCGTTAACACCATCCAGTCCTGTCAGTGTTTACGACCGTTAACCCCACCCAGTCCTGTCAGTGTTAATACCGTTAACACCACCCAGTCCTGTCAGTGTTTACGACCGTTAACCCCACCCAGTCCTGTCAGTGTTAATACCGTTAACACCACCCAGTCCTGTCAGTGTTACGGCCGTTAACACCACCCAGTCCTGTCAGTGTTACGGCCGTTAACACCACCCAGTCCTGTCAGTGTTACGACCGTTAACACCACCCAGTCCTGTCAGTGTTACGGCCGTTAACACCACCCAGTCCTGTCAGTGTTACGACCGTTAACACCACCCAGTCCTGTCAGTGTTACGGCCGTTAACACCACCCAGTCCTGTCAGTGTTACGGCCGTTAACCCCATCCAGTCCTGTCAGTGTTTACGACCGTTAACACCACCCAGTCCTGTCAGTGTTAATACCGTTAACCCCACCCAGTCCTGTCAGTGTTACGACCGTTAACACCACCCAGTCCTGTCAGTGTTTACGACCGTTAACACCACCCAGTCCTGTCAGTGTTAATACCGTTAACCCCACCCAGTCCTGTCAGTGTTAATACCGTTAACCCCATCCAGTCCTGTCAGTGTTTACGACCGTTAACCCCACCCAGTCCTGTCAGTGTTTACGACCGTTAACCCCACCCAGTCCTGTCAGTGTTACGACCGTTAACACCACCCAGTCCTGTCAGTGTTAATACCGTTAACACCACCCAGTCCTGTCAGTGTTAATACCGTTAACACCACCCAGTCCTGTCAGTGTTACGACCGTTAACACCACCCAGTCCTGTCAGTGTTATGACTGTTTACACCACCCCGACCGTTAGAAGGCGTGTTAACACCACCCAGACGGTGTGTTAGCACCACCCAGACCGTTAGGTGTGTTAACACCATCCAGACTGTTGAACGGTGTGTTAACACCACCCAGACCGTTAGACGGTGTGTTAACACCACCCAGATCATTAGAAGGTGTGTTAACACCACCCAGACCATTGAACGGTGTGTCAACACCACCCAGACCGTTAGACGGTGTGTTAACACCACCCAGACCGTTAGACGGTGTGTTAACACCACCCAGACCGTTAGACGGTGTGTTAACACCACCCAGACCGTTAGACGGTGTGTTAACACCACCCAGACCGTTAGTAGACGGTGTGTTAACACCACCCAGACCGTTAGTAGACGGTGTGTTAACACCACCCAGACCGTTGAACGGTGTGTTAACACCACCCAGACCGTTAGACGGTGTGTTAACACCACCCAGACCGTTAGACGGTGTGTTAACACCATCCAGACCGTTAGACGGTGTGTTAACACCACCCAGACCGTTAGACGGTGTGTTAACACCACCCAGACCGTTAGACGGTGTGTTAACACCACCCAGACCGTTAGACGGTGTGTTAACACCACCCAGACCGTTAGACGGTGTGTTAACACCACCCAGACCGTTAGACGGTGTGTTAACACCACCCAGACCGTTAGACGGTGTGTTAACACCACCCAGACCGTTAGACTGTGTTAACACCACCCAGACCGTTAGTAGACGGTGTGTTAACACCACCCAGACCGTTAGTAGACGGTGTGTTAACACCACCCAGACCATTAGTAGACGGTGTGTTAACACCACCCAGACCGTTAGACGGTGTGTTAACACCACCCAGACCGTTAGACGGTGTGTTAACACCACCCAGACCGTTAGACGGTGTGTTAACACCACCCAGACCGTTAGACGGTGTGTTAACACCACCCAGATCGTTAGACGGTGTGTTAACACCACCCAGACCGTTAGTAGACGGTATGTTAACACCACCCAGACCGTTAGTAGACGGTATGTTAACACCACCCAGACCGTTGAACGGTGTGTTAACACCACCCAGACCGTTAGACGGTGTGTTAACACCACCCAGACCGTTAGTAGACGGTGTGTTAACACCACCCAGACCGTTAGTAGACGGTATGTTAACACCACCCAGACCGTTAGTAGACGGTATGTTAACACCACCCAGACCGTTGAACGGTGTGTTAACACCACCCAGACCGTTAGACGGTGTGTTAACACCACCCAGACCGTTAGACGGTGTGTTAACACCACCCATACCGTTAGTAGACGGTGTGTTAACACCACCCAGACCGTTAGACGGTGTGTTAACACCACCCAGACCGTTAGTAGACGGTGTGTTAACACCACCCGGACCGTTAGAAGGTGTGTTAACACCACCCGGACCGTTAGAAGGTCTGTTAACACCACCCAGACGGTGTGTATTACCCGTCTGTTAGATCCACTTTCCTCTGGGAGAGATGCCCATATAAAGGTCTATCCAAGTTCTGTCTCTGTTCTGTCTCTGTTGCTCTCTGGTCCTGTCCTGTCTCAGTCCTGTCCTGTCTCTTTTATGTCTCTGTCCTGTTCTGTCCAAGCCCCTGTCCTGTCTCTTTTATGTCTCTGTCCTGTTCTGTCCAAGCCCCTGTCCTGTCTCTTTTATGTCTCTGTCCTGTCCTGTCTCAGTCCTGTCCTGTCTCTTTTATGTCTCTGTCCTGTTTTGTCCAAGCCCCTGCCCTGTCTCTTTTATGTCTCTGTCCTGTTTTGTCCAAGCCCCTGTCCTGTCTCTTTTATGTCTCTGTCCTGTTTTGTCCAAGCCCCTGTCCTGTCTCTTTTATGTCTCTGTCCTGTTTTGTCCAAGCCCCTGTCCTGTCTCTTTTATGTCTCTGTCCTGTTTTGTCCAAGCCCCTGTCCTGTCTCTTTTATGTCTCTGTCCTGTTCTGTCCAAGCCCCTGTCCTGTCTCTTTTATGTCTCTGTCCTGTTCTGTCCAAGCCCCTGCCCTGTCTCTTTTATGTCTCTGTCCTGTTTTGTCCAAGCCCCTGTCCTGTCTCTTTTATGTCTCTGTCCTGTTTTGTCCAAGCCCCTGCCCTGTCTCTTTTATGTCTCTGTCCTGTTCTGTCCAAGCCCCTGTCCTGTCTCTTTTATGTCTCTGTCCTGTTCTGTCCAAGCCCCTGTCCTGTCTCTTTTATGTCTCTGTCCTGTTTTGTCCAAGCCCCTGTCCTGTCTCTTTTATGTCTCTGCCCTGTTCTGTCCAAGCCCCTGTCCTGTCTCTTTTATGTCTCTGTCCTGTTTTGTCCAAGCCCCTGTCCTGTCTCTTTTATGTCTCTGTCCTGTTCTGTCCAAGCCCCTGTCCTGTCTCTTTTATGTCTCTGTCCTGTTTTGTCCAAGCCCCTGTCCTGTCTCTTTTATGTCTCTGTCCTGTTTTGTCCAAGCCTCTGTCCTGTCTGTCAGTCTATTGGGTTTGTTTTTCGCAGCCAACGTAGAAAATAATGGTGTGGTGTTGTATGAACCATAGCAGAGATGGTTCCAGTGCTTTGAGGTCAGGGGTCGGGCGGATGGTTTTGTGTTGTATGAACCATAGCAGAGGTGGTTCCAGTGCTTTGAGGTCAGGGGTCGGGCGGATGGTTTTGTGTTGTGTTGTATGAACCATAGCAGAGGTGGTTCCAGTGCTTTGAGGTCAGGGGTCGGGCGGATGGTGTTGTGTTGTATGAACCATAGCAGAGATGGTTCCAGTGCTTTGAGGTCAGGGGTCGGGCGGATGGTGTTGTGTTGTATGAACCATAGCAGAGGTGGTTCCAGTGCTTTGAGGTCAGGGGTCGGGCGGATGGTTTTGTACGATATTCCAAACGCTTGTATCGCAAGAATCAAGATGTTTTATTTATTTTAAGAGCATTTAGGATGGCTTGTTCGCATGTTGTTTTTTGGGTCAAAGTGGGTGGGGTTATATCCTTCCTGTTTGGCCCTGTCCGGGGGTATCATCGGATGGGGCCACAGTGTCTCCTGACCCCTCCTGTCTCAGCCTCCAGTATTTATGCTGCAGTAGTTTGTGTCGGGGGGCTAGGGTCAGTTTGTTATATCTGGAGTACTTCTCCTGTCCTATTCGGTGTCCTGTGTGAATTTAAGTGTGTTCTCTCTAATTCTCTATTACTCTCTTTCTTTCTCTCTCTCGGAGGACCTGAGCCCTAGGATCATGCCTCAGGACTACCTGACATGATGACTCCTTGCTGTCTCCAGTCCACCTGGCCGTGCTGATGCTCCAGTTTCAACTGTTCTGCCTTATTATTATTGGATCATGCTGGTCATTTATGAACATTTGAACATCTTGGCCATGTTCTGTTATAATTTCCACCCGGCACAGCCAGAAGAGGACTGAACACCCCACATAGCCTGGTTCCTCTCTAGGTTTCTTCCTAGGTTTTGGCCTTTCTTGGGAGTTTTTCCTAGCCACCGTGCTTCTACACCTACATTGCTTGCTGTTTGGGGTTTTAGGCTGGTTTTCTGTACAGCACTTTGAGATATCAGCTGATGTATGAAGGGCTATATAAATACATTTGATTTGATTAGATTTGAACACAATAAAGTAACAATAACGAGGCCATATACAGGGGTACCGAGTAAATGTGTGGGGGTACAAGTTAGTCGATGTAATTTATGCATAGATAACAAACAGTGTGTAGCAGCAGTTCTACCGCACGGTACAAACAAATGGAGCGCGGGGGGGGGGGGGGTGTCAATGTAAATAGTCCAATTGACCATTTGATTGGTTGTGGGGGTAGATGCTGTTAAGGAGCCTTTTGGAACTAGACTTGGCGCTCCGGTACCGCTTGCCGTGCGGTAGATGGGAGAACAGTCTGTGACTGGGGTGGCTGGAGTCTTTGACAATTGTTAGGGCCTTCCTCTGACACCGCCTGGTATAGAGGTCCTGGATGTCTGCAAGCTTGGCCCTGGTGATGTACTGGACTGTACGCACTACCCTCGGTAGAGCCTTACAGTCGGATGCCGATCAGTTGCCATACCAGGCGGTGATGAAAGCTGTCATGGATGCTGTTGATGGTGCAGCTGTATAACTTTCTGAGAATCTGGGTGACCCAAATCTCCTGAAGGGGAAAAGGTGTTGTCCTTCCCTCTTCACGACTGTCTTGGTGTGTTTGGACCATGATAGTTTGTTGGTGATGTGGACACCAAGGAACTTGAAACTATCGACCCGCTTCACTACAGCCCCGTCAATTTTAATGGGGGCATGTTCGGCCCTCCTTTTCCTGTAGTCCCAAATCTGTCTTGCTCACATTGAGGGAGAGGTTGTTGTCCTGGAACCACACTGCCAGGTCTCTGACCTCCTCCCTATAGGTTGTCTCATCGTTGTTGGTGATCACTACCACTGTTGTGTCGTCAGCAAACTTAATGATGGTGTTGGAGTCGTGCCTGGCCATACATTCGTGGGTGAACAGGGAGTACTGGAGGGGACTGAGTACGCACCCCTGTGGGGCCCCCTTGTTGATGATCAGCGTAGCGTATGTGTTGTTACCTACCCTTACCACCTGGGGGCGGCCCGTCAGGAAATCTAGGATCCAGTTGCAGAGGGTGGTGTTTAGTTCCAGGGTCCTTAGCTTATTGATGAGCTTTGAGGGCACTGTGGTGTTGAACGCTGAGCTGTTGTCAATGAGTAGTGTGGAGTGCAATAGAGATTGCATCATCTGTGGATCTGTTGGGGCAGTATGCAAATCCGAGTGGGTCTAGGGTTCCTGGGATAATGGTGTTGATGTGAGCCATGACAAAGCACTTCATGGCTACGGACGTGACTGCTACAGGTCGGTTGTCATTTAGGCAGGTTACCTTAGTGTTCTTGGGCACAGGGACTATGGAGGTCTGCTTGAAACATGTAGGTATTACAGACTGGGTCAGGGAGAGGTTGAAAATGTCAGTGAAGACACTTGCCAGTTGGTCAGCGCCTGCTTAGAGGACACGCCCTGCGGCCTTGTGACCCGTTTAAAGGTCTTACTGACGTTGGTTGCAGAGAGCGTGATCACACAGTCGTCCTGAACATCCATTCAGCAAAGTTCCAACATCTATTGGAAAGACTTCCCATAAGAGTGGAGGCTGTTACAGGAGCAAAGGGGGGACCAACTCCATATTATTTCCCATGATTTTGGAATGAGATGTTATACGAGCAGGGTGTCCACATACTTCTGGCTTGGATATCAGTCTCTTCGCTACATCTGCCATTCATTTTTAAGACATCTTTTTCAAATTGAGAGTTGGAGGCTGTCTCTGTCTTAGCCAGACTGACGTTTCATCTGACAGTTTCACAGCGGACTGATATTTATTTATCCTCCCAGAGTTCAGAGAATTCTCCTCATTTACATACAATGCAAAACACACAAACACCTCCTTCTCGGCCTCCACAACAACAGTGAGTTAACGTCTCCCTGGGCGTTTCAGGGAAATACAATGTCTTCATGGCACCTTATAAACACTCTTAAAACAAAAAGGTTCCAAAATATTTATTCCACTGTCCTCATTGGGTAACCCTATTTGGATCCAGGTAGAACCCTTTTGTGTTCCATGTAGAACCTTTTTGGATCCAGGTAGAACCTTTTTGGATCCAGGTAGAACCCTTTTGTGTTCCATGTAGAACCCTTTTTGGATCCAGGTAGAACCCTTTTGTGTTCCATGTAGAATCCTTTTTGGATTCAGGTAGAACCATTTTTGAATCCAGGTAGAACCCTTTTGTGTTCCATGTAGAACCCTTTTTGGATCCAGGTAGAACCATTTTTGAATCCAGGTAGAACCCTTTTGTGTTCCATGTAGAACCCTTTTTGGATCCAGGTAGAACCCTTTTGTGTTCCATGTAGAACCCTTTTTGGATCCAGGTAGAACCATTTTTGAATCAAGGTAGAGCCCTTTTGTGTTCCATGTAGAACCCTTTTTGGATCCAGGTAGAACCATTTTTGAATCCAGGTAGAACCCTTTTGTGTTCCATGTAGAACCCTTTTTGGATCCAGGTAGAACCCTTTTGTGTTCCATGTAGAACCCTTTTGTGCTCCATGTAGAACCCTTTTTGGATCCAGGTAGAACCCTTTTGTGTTCCAGGTAGAACCCTTTTTGGATCCAGGTAGAACCCTTTTTGGATTCAGGTAGAACCCTTTTTGAATCCAGGTAGAACCCTTTTTGGATCCAGGTAGAACCCTTTTGTGTTCCATGTAGAACCCTTTTTGGATTCAGGTAGAACCCTTTTGAATCCAGGTAGAACCCTTTTTGGATCCAGGTATAATCATTTTTGGATCCAGGTAGAACCCTTTTGTGTTCCATGTTGAACCCTTTTTGGATTCAGGTAGAACCATTTTTGAATCCAGGTAGAACCCTTTTGTGTTCCATGTAGAACCCTTTTTGGATCCAGGTAGAACCATTTTTGAATCCAGGTAGAACCCTTTTGTGTTCCATGTAGAACCCTTTTTGGATCCAGGTAGAACCCTTTTGTGTTCCATGTAGAACCCTTTTTGGATCCAGGTAGAACCATTTTTGAATCAATGTAGAGCCCTTTTGTGTTCCATGTAGAACCCTTTTTGGATCCAGGTAGAACCATTTTTGAATCAAGGTAGAACCCTTTTGTGCTCCATGTAGAACCCTTTTTGGATCCAGGTAGAACCCTTTTTGGATCCAGGTAGAACCCTTTTTGGATTCAGGTAGAACCCTTTTTGAATCCAGGTAGAACCCTTTTGTGTTCCATGTAGAACCCTTTTTGGATCCAGGTAGAACCCTTTTGTGTTCCATGTTGAACCCTCCGTGGAAAGGCTTCTTTAAATATGGAACGTTGTCACGCCCTGACCTGAGTATTCTTTGTTTTCTTTATATGTTTTGTTTAGGTCAGGGTGTGACATGGGTGATGTATGTGTTTTTCTACTGTCTAGGTGTTTTGTAGATTATGGGGTTGTTTACCATCTAGGTGTTTATGTACGTCTATGGTTGTCTAGATTGGTTCTCAATTAAGGGCAGGTGTTTATTGTTGTCTCTGATTGGGAATCATATTTAGGCAGCCATCTTCTTTGGGTATTTCGAGGGTTATTGTCTATGTCTCGTTGCCTGTGTCGGCACTGTTTATATATAGCGTCACGTTGTTTTGTAAGTTTATTTTAGTGTTTTTTCTTCATTAAATTAGAACAGGTATTCATATCACGCTGCGCCTTGGTCTCCTCACTACGACAATCGTGACAAACGTCCTCTATGTGGAATGTCGAAGAACCTGTTTAGGTTCTAGAATCTTTTTTTTTCTAAGAGTGTAGTGCACTACTTCTGAACAAGACCCATAGAGCTCTGGTCTAAAGGAGAGCACTAAACAGGGAATAGGGCTCTGGTCTAAAGGAGAGCACTAAACAGGGAATAGGGCTCTGGTCTAAAGGAGAGCACTAAACAGGGAATAGGGCTCTGGTCTAAAGGAGAGCACTAAACAGGGAATAGGGCTCTGGTCTAAAGGAGAGCACTAAACAGGGAATAGGGAAAAGGAGAGCACTAAACAGGGAATAGGGCTCTGGTCTAAAGGAGAGCACTAAACAGGGAATAGGGGCTAAACAGGGAATAGGGGTCTAAAGGAGAGCACTAAACAGGGAATAGGGCTCTGGTCTAAAGGAGAGCACTAAACAGGGAATAGGGCTCTGGTCTAAAGGAGAGCACTAAACAGGGAATAGGGCTCTGGTCTAAAGGAGAGCACTAAACAGGGAATAGGGCTCTGGTCTAAAGGAGAGCACTAAACAGGGAATAGGGCTCTGGTCTAAAGGAGAGCACTAAACAGGGAATAGGGCTCTGGTCTAAAGGGGAGCACTAAACAGGGAATAGGGCTCTGGTCTAAAGGGGAGCACTAAACAGGGAATAGGGCTCTGGTCTAAAGATGAGCACTATATAGGGAATAGGGCTCTGGTCTAAAGGAGAGCACTAAACAGGGAATAGGGCTCTGGTCTAAAGGTGAGCACTATATAGGGATTAGGGCTCTGGTCTAAAGGGGAGGACTATATAGGGAATAGGGCTCTGGTCTAAAGGGGAGCACTATATAGGGAATAGGGCTCTGGTCTAAAGGTGAGCACTATATAGGGAATAGGGCTCTGGTCTAAAGGTGAGCACTATATAGGGAATAGGGCTCTGGTCTAAAGATGAGCACTATATAGGGATTAGGGCTCTGGTCTAAAGGGGAGGACTATATAGGGAATAGGGCTCTGGTCTAATGGCGAGGACTATATAGGGAATAGAGCTCAGAGTGTCTGACTGTCCTCCCGGCTAGACGACCCAACAGGTTCAGAGTGTCTGTGACTGTCCTCCCGGCTAGACGACCCAACAGGTTCAGAGTGTCTGACTGTCCTCCAGGCTAGACGACCCAACAGGTTCAGAGTGCCTTACTGTCCTCCCGGCTAGACGACCCAACAGGATCAGAGTGCCTTACTGTCCTCCTGGCTAGACGACCCAACAGGTTCAGAGTGACCGACTGTCCTCCCGGCTAGACGACCCAACAGGATCAGAGTGCCTTACTGTCCTCCAGGCTAGACGACCCAACAGGTTCAGAGTGACCGACTGTCCTCCAGGCTAGACGACCCAACAGGATCAGAGTGTCTGACTGTCCTCCCGGCTAGACGACCCAACAGGTTCAGAGTGTCTGACTGTCCTCCAGGCTAGACGACCCAACAGGTTCAGAGTGCCTTACTGTCCTCCCGGCTAGACGACCCAACAGGATCAGAGTGCCTTACTGTCCTCCAGGCTAGACGACCCAACAGGTTCAGAGTGACCGACTGTCCTCCAGGCTAGACGACCCAACAGGTTCAGAGTGACCGACTGTCCTCCAGGCTAGACGACCCAACAGGATCAGAGTGTCTGACTGTCCTCCCGGCTAGACGACCCAACAGGTTCAGAGTGTCTGACTGTCCTCCAGGCTAGACGACCCAACAGGTTCAGAGTGCCTTACTGTCCTCCCGGCTAGACGACCCAACAGGATCAGAGTGCCTTACTGTCCTCCAGGCTAGACGACCCAACAGGTTCAGAGTGACCGACTGTCCTCCAGGCTAGACGACCCAACAGGTTCAGAGTGACCGACTGTCCTCCAGGCTAGACGACCCAACAGGATCAGAGTGTCTGACTGTCCTCCCGGCTAGACGACCCAACAGGTTCAGAGTGTCTGACTGTCCTCCAGGCTAGACGACCCAACAGGATCAGAGTGTCTGACTGTCCACCAGGCTAGACGACCCTACAGGTTCAGAGTGTCTTACTGTCCTCCCGGCTAGACGACCCTACAGGTTCAGAGTGTCTGACTGTCCTCCAGGCTAGACGACCCAACAGGTTCAGAGTGTCTGACTGTCCTCCCGGCTAGACGACCCTACAGGTTCAGAGTGCCTTACTGTCCTCCCGGCTAGACGACCCAACAGGATCAGAGTGCCTTACTGTCCTCCTGGCTAGACGACCCAACAGGTTCAGAGTGACCGACTGTCCTCCCGGCTAGACGACCCAACAGGATCAGAGTGCCTTACTGTCCTCCTGGCTAGACGACCCAACAGGTTCAGAGTGACCGACTGTCCTCCCGGCTAGACGACCCAACAGGTTCAGAGTGCCTTACTGTCCTCCAGGCTAGACGACCCAACAGGTTCAGAGTGCCTTACTGTCCTCCCAGCTAGACGACCCAACAGGTTCAGAGTGCCTTACTGTCCTCCAGGCTAGACGACCCAACAGGTTCAGAGTGACCGACTGTCCTCCCGGCTAGACGACCCAACAGGTTCAGAGTGCCTTACTGTCCTCCTGGCTAGACGACCCTACAGGTTCAGAGTGTCGGACTGTCCTCCCGGCTAGACGACCAAACAGGTTCAGAGTGTCGGACTGTCCTCCAGGCTAGACGACCCAACAGGATCAGAGTGCCTTACTGTCCTCCCGGCTAGACGACCCTACAGGTTCAGAGTGTCTGACTGTCCTCCCGGCTAGACGACCAAACAGGTTCAGAGTGTCGGACTGTCCTCCCGGCTAGACGACCCAACAGGATCAGAGTGAGGGGGGGAGGTTAGATTGACACATGTACAAACACCAAAGAGTCAAACAGATTGCCCACGTATCCTTCAAACAGTCACAGTGTGTGTCTACTTCAAACTGGCGCTGTGTTTTGTGGCTATGGTTAGGTTGTTTTGGCACAGGGCTGCAGAGTGACCCTGCTTCATAGTTAACTAGATCAGAGGGTTATGGGGAAGGGAAGAGAAACAGTGGGTTAGGGTACTCTGAACTCTGTTGTAGATAGATGCTGATGTCTCTGTCTGTCTGTCTGTCTGTCTGTCTGTCTGTCTGTCTGTCTGTCTGTCTGTCTGTCTGTCTGTCTGTCTGTCTATCTGTCTGTCTGTCTGGCTGGCTGTCTGGCTGCCTGTCTCTCTGCCTGGCTGCCTGTCTCTCTGCCTGGCTGCCTGTCTGCCTGCCTGTCTCACGGTCTCACTGTCTCGCTGTCTGTCCGTCTGTCTGTCTGGGACTCCTAGTTTAAAGAACTCTGTTATATCAGTGTGGTGAGGGTGGAGGAAACCACATACTGCTTCCCATTTCAATTTGTTAGAAACAGTTGAGTTTCTGGTCTAATGTCTTTCTGCTGTGTTTCAGAGAGAGAGAGAGAGAGAGACCGACAGACAGGCAGACAGACAGTTGGGTTTCATTACACTGTTTATCTGGTCTAATGTCTTTCTGCTGTGTTTCAGGTTATAGAACGTTCACATAAAAACCTTGTGTAGACTGACATTGTCTGGCTTGTGGAAGAAGGGAGAGGAGAGAGACGAAGGAGAGGAGAAGAAGGAGAGGAGAAGAAGGAGAACAATGACATGAGAGAGAAGGGAGAGGAGAGGAGAAGAAGGAGAACAATGAGAGGAGAGAGAAGGGAGAGGAGAGAGACGACGGAGAGGAGAAGAAGGAGAACAATGAGAGGAGAGAGAAGGGAGAGGAGAGGAGGGAGAGGAGGGAGTGGAGAGAGAGGATAGGAGGAAGGAGAGGAGGGAGAAGGGAGAGGAGAGAGACGAAGGAGAAGAGAAGGAGAACAATGAGAGGAGAGAGACGACGGAGAGGAGAAGAAGGAGAACAATGAGAGGAGAGAGAAGGGAGAGGAGAGAGACGACGGAGAGGAGAAGAAGGAGAACAATGAGAGGAGAGAGAAGGGAGAGGAGAGAGACGACGGAGAGGAGAAGAAGGAGAACAATGAGAGGAGAGAGAAGGGAGAGGAGAGAGACGACGGAGAGGAGAAGAAGGAGAACAATGAGAGGAGAGAGAAGGGAGAGGAGAGGAGGGAGTGGAGAGAGAGGATAGGAGGAAGGAGAGGAGGGAGAGGAGGGAGTGGGGGAGAAGAAGGAGATGAGAGGAGGGAGACGAAGGAGAGGAGGAGAAGAAGAGAGAAGGGAGAGGATGGAGTGGAGAAGAAGAACAATGAGAGGAGAAGGGAGAGGAGGTAGAGGAGGTTGAGGAGATAAGGAAAGGAGGAGGTACAGGAGAGGAGGGGGAGGAGATGAGGAGAGTCAAATGAGAGAGAGGACAGGAGGAGGGAGAGAGAGAGAGGAGGGAGAGGAGCAAGAGATAGAGAGAGGAGGGAGTCGAGCGAGAGATAGGGAGAGGAGCGAGAGGAGCGAGAGATAGAGAGAGGGAGAGGATTGAGAGATAGAGAGAGGCTCTATAGGGTTTGTTTGGAGAGAGGGAGAGAGATTTATTTATATATTTTTTTGGTTTTAAAATTAGATAAATACTCAAATTTAAAAAGAGTTCAAGACAAGTGATGAACAACAACAACAAAAAAGTAACTTTGTCCCTCAAATTAAGAAGTTTTTAATCTCGCTAGCTAGCTAAACAACAAAAACCTAGCCAGCAGGCTAACAAGCTAACCAAAAAAAATTGAGCTCGAACAGGGGAGTTAATACAACTACATCAAGCGACAAAACTGAGTGAGTCAACCAAAAAGGACTCTTGACCAGCACAAAAACATCCTGTGGCGGACTGCAATAGAATCGAATAGTCCCCACGATATGCAACTGTTCAGGGAAGTCAGGAACCAAAACACACAGTCAGTCAGGAAAGCTAAGGCTAGCTTTTTTAAGCAGAAATTTGCATCCTGTAGCTCCAACTCCCAAAAGTTTTGGGACACTGTAAAGTCCATGGAGAACAAGAGCACCTCCTCCCAGCTGCCCACTGCACTGAGGCCATGTAACACGGTCATCACTGATAAATCCACGATAATTGAAAATGTCAATAAGCATTTCTCAACGGCTGGCCATGCCTTCCTCCTGGCTCTTCCAACCCCCAGCCAACAGCTACCCCCCCCCCCCACAGCTACTCGCCCAAGCCTCCCCAGCTTGTCCTTCACCCATATACAGACAGCAGATGTTCTGAAAGAGTTGCAAAAGCTGGACCCGTACCAATCAGCTGGGCTTGACAATCTGGACCCTCTCTTTCTAAAACCATCTGCCGCCATTGTTGCAACCCCCATTACCAGCCTGTTCAACCTCTCTTTCGTATCGTCCGAGATCCCTAAAGATTGGAAAGCTGCTGCGGTCATCCCCCTCTTCAAAGGGGGAGATACCCTGGATCCAAGCTGTTACAGACCTATTTCCATCCTGCCTCTCTAAAGTCTTCGAAAGCCAAGTTAATAAACAGGTCACTGACCATCTCGAATCCCACCGTACCTTCTCCGCTGTGCAATCCGGCTTCCGAGCCGGTCACGGGTGCACCTCAGCCACGCTCAAGGTGTTAAACGATATCATAACCGCCATCGATAAAAGACAGTACTGTGCAGCCGTCTTCATCAACCTGGCAAAGGCTTTCGACTCTGTCAATCACCGTATTCTTATCGGCAGACTCAATAGCCTTGGTTTTACTAATGACTGCCTTGCCTGGTTCACCAACTACTTTACAGATAGAGTTCAGTGTGTCAAATCGGAGGGCATGTTGTCCGGACATCTGGCAGTCTCTATGGGGGTGCCACAGGGTTAAATTCTCTGGCCGACTCTTTTCTCTGTATATATCAATGATGTTGCTCTTGCTGCGGGTGATTCCCTGATCCACCTCTACGCAGATGACACCATTCTGTATACTTCCAGCCCGTCCTTGGACACTGTGATAACTAACCTCAAAACGAGCTTCAATGCCATACAACACTCCCTCCGTGGCCTCCAACTGCTCTTAAACGCTAGTAAAACCAAATGCATGCTTTTCAACCATTCGCTGCCAGCACCCGCTTGACTAGCATCACCACCCTGGACGGTTCCGACATAGAATATGTGGACAACTATAAATACCTAGGTGTCTGGCTAGACTGTAAACTCTCCTTCCAGACTCATATTAAACATCTCCAATCCAAAATCAAATCTAGAATCGTCTTTCTATTCCGCAACAAAGCCTCCTTCACTCACGCCGCCAAACTTACCCTAGTAAAACTGACTATCCCACCGATCCTCGACTTCGGCGATGTCATCTACAAAATAGCTTCCAACACTCTACTCAGCAACCTTGATGCAGTCTATCACAGTGCCATCCATTTTGTTATCAAATCACCTTATTCCACCCACTACTGCGACCTGTATGCTCTAGTCGGCTGGCCATCGCAACATATTCGTCGCCAGACCCACTGGCTCCAGGTCATATATAAGCCAGGTAAAGCTCCGCCTTATCTCAGTTCACTGGTCACGATGGCAACACCCACCCGTAGCACGCGCTCCAGCAGGTGTATCTCACTGATCATCCCTAAAGCCAACACCTCATTTGGCCGCTTTTCCTTTCTGAGCTATCTGAGCAGCTAACCGATCGCTGCAGCTGTACATAGTCCATCTGTAAATAGCCCATCCAATCTACCTACCTCATCCCCATACTGTTTTTACTTAATTTACTTTTCTGCTCTTTTTCACACCAGTATCTCTACTTGCACAACCTCATCTGATCATTTATCACTCCAGTGTTAATCTGCTACATTGTAATTATTCACTCCTATTGCCTATTTATTGTCTACCTCCTCATGCCTTTTGCACACAATGCATATAGACTTTCTTTTTTTCTACTGTGTCATTGACTTGTTTATTGTGTTATTGGCTTGTTTATTGTTTACTCCATGTGTAACTCTGTTTTGTTGTCTGTGTCACAATGCGTTGCTTTATCTTGGCCAGGTCGCAGTTATAAAGAACTTGTTCTCTACTAGCCTACCTGGTTAAATAAAGGTGTTCTCAACTGGCCTACCTGGTTAAATAAAGGTGTTCTCAACTGGCCTACCTGGTTAAATAAAGGTGTTCTCAACTTGCCTACCTGGTTAAATAAAGGTGTTCTCAA
This sequence comes from Oncorhynchus masou masou, assembly GCF_036934945.1. Lineage (NCBI taxonomy): Eukaryota > Metazoa > Chordata > Actinopteri > Salmoniformes > Salmonidae > Oncorhynchus > Oncorhynchus masou. The sequence goes on along the minus strand of NC_088212.1, from coordinate 4,356,304 downwards.
CTGGCCTACCTGGTTAAATAAAGGTGTTCTCAACTGGCCGACCTGGTTAAATAAAGGTGTTCTCAACTGGCCTACCTGGTTAAAAAAAGGTGTTCTCAACTGGCCGACCTGGTTAAATAAAGGTGCTCTCAACTGGCCTACCTGGTTAAATAAAGGTGTTCTCAACTAGCCTACCAGGTTAAATAAAGGTGTTCTCAACTGGCCTACCTGGTTAAATAAAGGTGTTCTCAACTAGCCTACCTGGTTAAATAAAGGTGTTCTCAACTGGCCAGCTGGTTAAATAAAGGTGTTCTCAACTAGCCTACCTGGTTAAATAAAGGTGTTCTCAACTAGCCTACCTGGTTAAATAAAGATGAAATAAAAAATAAATAAAAAAGTGAGAGAGAAGATAACCACCAGTGACACGCCCTACCACAAGACAAACTTCACCAGCACCACCCTCAACCCTACTCTCACCTACCCAAAAAGGCACATCCAGCACGACCCTCACCCCTACTCTCCCTACCCTAAAAGGCACATCCAGCACCACCCTCACCCCTACTCTCCCTACCCAAAAAGGCACATCCAGCACCTCTCTTCCCACCATAGTGGAGGACACACCCCAGTGCAGAGCAGGCTCCCCTCACCACCATGGCTGCCATGAGGGATGAGTTCACCAGACTGGAGGGGGAGGTGGCCCACCTCACCACCATGGCTGCCAGGAAGGATGAGTTCATCAGACTGGAGGGGAAGGTGGTCCTGCTGCGTGTGAGCAAACAGCAACCAGACATCCACACCTTAGAAGAGCTCCTAACCAAGGTGTATACAGCAACCAGACATTCTTAAAGGAGCTCCTAACCAAGGTGTAAACAACAACCAGACATCCACACCTTAGAAGAGCTCCTAACCAAGGTGTAAACAACAACCAGACATCCTTAGAGGAGCTCCTAACCAAGGTGTAAACAACAACCAGACATCCTTAGAGGAGCTCCAAACCAAGGTGTAAACAACAACCAGACATCCACACCTTAGAGGAGCTCCTAACCAAGGTGTAAACAGCCACCAGACATCCTTAGAGGAGCTCCTAACCAAGGTGTAAACAACAACCAGACATCCTTAGAGGAGCTCCTAACCAAGGTGTAAACAACAACCCGACATCCTTAGAGGAGCTCCTAACCAAGGTGTAAACAGCCACCAGACATCCACACCTTAGAGGAGCTCCTGACCAAGGTGCGGACAGGGCAGGACAGCAGCCTGGCAACACAGCTGAAAGCAAGAGAGATAAGGAGTCAAGGAAGAGCTGGTTGATCTGACAAAGGAGGCGAGAGAGCTCCAAAAAGAGGCAGAGCAGTAATATGGAGCTGACCCAACTAAGAAAGGAGCTGCAGGAGAGACAGTGAAGAGGACAGGCTGCAGGAGAGACAGAGAACAGAGGACAGGCTGCAGGAGAGACAGAGAACAGAGGACAGGCTGCAGGAGAGAAAGAGGACAGAGGACAGGCTGCATGAGAGACAGAGAACAGGCTGCAGGAGAGACAGAGAACAGAGGACAGGCTGCAGGAGAGACAGAGAACAGAGTACAGGCTGCAGGAGAGAAAGAGGACAGAGGACAGGCTGCATGAGAGACAGAGGACAGAGGACAGGCTGCAGGAGAGACAGAGAACAGAGGACAGGCTGCAGGAGAGAAAGAGGACAGAGGACAGGCTGCATGAGAGAACAGAGAACAGGCTGCAGGAGAGACAGAGAACAGAGGACAGGCTGCAGGAGAGACAGAGAACAGAGTACAGGCTGCAGGAGAGAAAGAGGACAGAGGACAGGCTGCATGAGAGACAGAGGACAGAGGACAGGCTGCAGGAGAGACAGAGAACAGAGGACAGGCTGCATGACAGAGAGAGAACAGAGGACAGGCTGCATGAGAGACAGAGAACAGGGGACAGGCTGCAGGAGAGACAGAGAACAGAGTACAGGCTGCAGGAGAGAAAGAGGACAGAGGACAGGCTGCATGAGAGAACAGAGAACAGGCTGCAGGAGAGACAGAGAACAGAGGACAGGCTGCAGGAGAGACAGAGAACAGAGTACAGGCTGCAGGAGAGAAAGAGGACAGAGGACAGGCTGCATGAGAGACAGAGGACAGAGGACAGGCTGCAGGAGAGACAGAGAACAGAGGACAGGCTGCAGGAGAGAAAGAGGACAGAGGACAGGCTGCAGGAGAGACAGAGGACAGAGGACAGGCTGCAGGAGAGACAGAGGACAGAGGACAGGCTGCAGGAGAGACAGGGAACAGAGGACAGGCTGCAGGAGAGACAGAGGACAGAGGACAGGCTGCAGGAGAGACAGGGAACAGAGGACAGGCTGCAGGAGAGAACAGAGAACAGGCTGCAGGAGAGACAGAGAACAGAGGACAGGCTGCAGGAGAGACAGAGAACAGAGGACAGGCTGCAGGAGAGACAGAGAACAGAGGACAGGCTGCAGGAGAGACAGAGAAGAGGACAGGCTGCATGACAGAGAGAACAGAGGACAGGCTGCAGGAGAGACAGAGAACAGAGGACAGGCTGCAGGAGAGACAGAGAACAGAGGACAGGCTGCAGGAGAGACAGAGAACAGAGGACAGGCTGCAGGAGAGACAGAGAACAGAGGACAGGCTGCAGGAGAGACAGAGAACAGGGGACAGGCTGCAGGAGAGACAGAGAACAGAGGACAGGCTGCATGACAGAGAGAGAACAGAGGACAGGCTGCATGAGAGACAGAGAACAGGGGACAGGCTGCAGGAGAGGAGAGAACAGAGGACAGGCTGCAGGAGAGGAGAGAACAGAGGACAGGCTGCAGGAGAGGAGAGAACAGAGGACAGGCTGCAGGAGAGGAGAGAACAGAGGACAGGCTGCAGGAGAGGAGAGAACAGAGGACAGGCTGCAGGAGAGGAGAGAACAGGGGACAGGCTGCAGGAGAGGAGAGAACAGAGGACAGGCTGCAGGAGGAGGGGAGAGAACAGAGGACAGGCTGCAGGAGAAGGGGAGAGAACAGAGGACAGGCTGCAGGAGGAGGGGAGAGAACAGAGGACAGGCTGCAGGAGGAGAGGAGAGAACAGAGGACAGTCTGCAGGAGGAGGGGAGAGAACAGAGGACAGGCTGCAGGAGAGACAGAGAACAGAGGACAGGCTGCATGAGGAGAAAGAGAACAGAGGACAGGCTGCAGGAGGAGAGGAGAGAACAGAGGATAGGCTGCAGGAGAGACAGAGAACAGGGGACAGGCTGCAGGAGAGACAGAGAACAGAGGACAGGCTGCAGGAGAGACAGAGAACAGAGGACAGGCTGCAGGAGAGACAGAGAACAGGGGACAGGCTGCAGGAGAGACAGAGAACAGAGGACAGGCTGCAGGAGAGACAGAGAACAGAGGACAGGCTGCAGGAGAGACAGAGAACAGAGAACAGGCTGCAGGAGAGACAGAGAACAGAGGACAGGCTGCAGGAGAGACAGAGAACAGGGGACAGGCTGCATGAGAGACAGAGAACAGGGGACAGGCTGCACGAGAGACAGAGAACAGGGGACAGGCTGCAGGAGAGACAGAGAACAGAGAACAGGCTGCAGGAGAGACAGAGAACAGAGAACAGGCTGCAGGAGAAACAGAGAACAGGGGACAGGCTGCAGGAGAGACAGAGAACAGAGGACAGGTTGCAGGAGAGACAGAGAACAGGGGACAGTCTGCAGGAGGAGAGGAGAGAACAGAGGACAGTCTGAAGGAGGAGGGGAGAGAACAGAGGACAGGCTGCAGGAGGAGAGGAGAGAACAGAGGACAGTCTGCAGGAGGAGGGTAGAGAACAGAGGACAGGCTGCAGGAGAGACAGAGAACAGAGGACAGGCTGCATGAGGAGAAAGAGAACAGAGGACAGGCTGCAGGAGAGACAGAGAACAGGGGACAGGCTGCAGGAGGAGAGGAGAGAACAGAGGACAGTCTGCAGGAGGAGGGGAGAGAACAGAGGACAGGCTGCAGGAGAGACAGAGAACAGAGGACAGGCTGCAGGAGGAGAGGAGAGAACAGAGGACAGGCTGCAGGAGGAGAGGAGAGAACAGAGGATAGGCTGCAGGAGGAGAGGAGAGAACAGAGGACAGGCTGCACGAGGAGAGGAGAGAACAGAGGATAGGCTGCAGGAGGAGAAAGAGAACAGAGGACAGGCTGCAGGAGGAGAGGAGAGAACAGAGGATAGGCTGCATGAGGAGAAAGAGAACAGAGGACAGGCTGCAGGAGGAGAGGAGAGAACAGAGGATAGGCTGCAGGAGGAGAGGAGAGAACAGAGGACAGGCTGCATGAGGAGAGGAGAGAACAGAGGACAGGTTGCAGGAGGAGGGGAGAGAACAGAGGACAGGCTGCAGTAGGAGGGGAGAGGACAGGCTGCAGGAGAGACAGCGAACAGAGGACAGGCTGCATGAGAGACAGAGAACAGAGGACAGGCTGCAGGAGGACAGGAGAGAACAGAGGACAGGCTGCAGGAGGAGAAGAGAACAGGCTGCAGGAGGAGAGGAGAGAACAGAGGACAGGCTGCATGAGAAACAGAGAACAGAGGACAGGCTGCATGAGAGACAGAGAACAGAGGACAGGCTGCAGGAGGAGGGGAGAGAACAGAGGACAGGCTGCAGGTTGAGGGGAGAGAACAAAGGACAGGCTGCAGGAGGAGAGGAGAGAACAGAGGACAGGCTGCAGGAGGAGGGGAGAGAACAGAGGACAGGCTGCAGGAGGAGGGGAGAGAACAGAGGACAGGCTGCAGGAGAGACAGAACAGAGGACAGGCTGCATGAGAGACAGAGAACAGAGGACAGGCTGCAGGAGAGACAGAGAACAGAGGACAGGCTGCATGACAGAGAGAGAACAGAGGACAGACTGCATGAGAGACAGAGAACAGGGGACAGGCTGCAGGAGGACAGAGAACAGGCTGCATGAGAGACAGAGAACAGGGGACAGGCTGCATGAGAGACAGAGAACAGGGGACAGGCTGCAGGAGGACAGAGAACAGGCTGCATGAGAGACAGAGAACAGGGGACAGGCTGCAGGAGGACAGAGAACAGGCTGCATGAGAGACAGAGAACAGGGGACAGGCTGCATGAGAGACAGAGAACAGGGGACAGGCTGCATGAGAGACAGAGAACAGGGGACAGGCTGCATGAGAGACAGAGAACAGGGGACAGGCTGCAGGAGGAGGGGAGAGAACAGAGGACAGGCTGCAGGAGAGACAGAGAACAGGGGACAGGCTGCAGGAGGAGAGGAGAGAACAGAGGACAGTCTGCAGGAGGAGGGGAGAGAACAGAGGACAGGCTGCAGGAGAGACAGAGAACAGAGGACAGGCTGCATGAGGAGAAAGAGAACAGAGGACAGGCTGCAGGAAGAGAGGAAAGAACAGAGGACAGGCTGCAGGAGGAGAGGAGAGAACAGAGGACAGGCTGCAGGAGAGACAGAGAACAGGGGACAGGCTGCAGGAGGAGAGGAGAGAACAGAGGATAGGCTGCAGGAGGAGAGGAGAGAACAGAGGACAGGCTGCATGAGGAGAGGAGAGAACAGAGGACAGGCTGCAGGAGGAGGGGAGAGAACAGAGGACAGGCTGCAGGAGGAGGGGAGAGAACAGAGGACAGGCTGCCGGAGAGACAGCGAACAGAGGACAGGCTGCATGAGAGACAGAGAACAGAGGACAGGCTGTAGGAGGAGAGGAGAGAACAGGCTGCAAGAGGAGGGGAGAGAACAGAGGACAGGCTGCAGGAGTACAGGAGAGAACAGAGGACAGGCTGCAGGAGGAGAAGAGAGAACAGAGGACAGGCTGCAGGAGAGACAGAGAACAGAGGACAGGCTGCATGAGAAACAGAGAACAGAGGACAGGCTGCATGAGAGACAGAGAACAGAGGACAGGCTGCAGGAGGAGGGGAGAGAACAGAGGACAGGCTGCAGGTTGAGGGGAGAGAACAGAGGACAGGCTGCAGGTTGAGGGGAGAGAACAAAGGACAGGCTGCAGGAGGAGAGGAGAGAACAGAGGACAGGCTGCAGGAGGAGGGGAGAGAACAGAGGACAGGCTGCAGGAGGAGGGGAGAGAACAGAGGACAGGCTGCAGGAGAGACAGAACAGAGGACAGGCTGTAGGAGGAGAGGAGAGAACAGGCTGCAGGAGGAGGGGAGAGAACAGAGGACAGGCTGCAGGAGAGACAGAACAGAGGACAGGCTGCAGGAGAGACAGAGAACAGAGGACAGGCTGCAGGAGAGACAGAGAACAGAGGACCGGCTGCATGAGAGACAGAGAACAGAGGACAGGCTGCAGGAGTGACAGATAACAGAGGACAGGTTGCATGAGAGACAGAACAGAGGACAGGCTGCATGTTGAGGGGAGAGAACAAAGGACAGGCTGCAGTAGGAGAGTAGAGAACAGAAGACAGGCTACATGAGAGACAGAGAACAGAGGACAGGCTGCATGAGAGACAGAGAACAGAGGACAGGCTGCAGGTTGAGGGGAGAGAACAAAGGACAGGCTGCAGGAGGAGAGGAGAGAACAGAAGACAGGCTACATGAGAAGAGGAGAGAACAGAGGACAGGCTGCATGAGGAGAGAACAGAGGACAGGCTACATGAGGAGGGGAGAGAACAGAGGACAGGGTACAGGAGGAGAGGAGAGAACAGAGGATAGGCTGCATGAGGAGAAAGAGAACAGAGGACAGGCTGCAGGAGGAGAGGAGAGAACAGAGGATAGGCTGCAGGAGGAGAGGAGAGAACAGAGGACAGGCTGCATGAGTAGAGGAGAGAACAGAGGACAGGCTGCAGGAGGAGGGGAGAGAACAGAGGACAGGCTGCAGGAGGAGGGGAGAGGACAGGCTGCAGGAGAGACAGCGAACAGAGGACAGGCTGCATGAGAGACAGAGAACAGAGGACAGGCTGCAGGAGGACAGGAGAGAACAGAGGACAGGCTGCAGGAGGAGAAGAGAACAGGCTGCAGGAGAGACAGAGAACAGAGGACAGGCTGCAGGAGAGACAGAGAACAGGGGACAGGCTGCATGAGAGACAGAGAACAGGGGACAGGCTGCAGGAGAGACAGAGAACAGAGGACAGGCTGCAGGAGAGACAGAGAACAGAGGACAGGCTGCATGAGAGACAGAGAACAGGGGACAGGCTGCATGAGAGACAGAGAACAGAGGACAGGCTGCAGGAGGAGAGGAGAGAACAGAGGACAGGCTGCAGGAGAGACAGAGAACAGAGGACAGGCTGCATGAGAAACAGAGAACAGAGGACAGGCTGCATGAGAGACAGAGAACAGAGGACAGGCTGCAGGAGGAGGGGAGAGAATAGAGGACAGGCTGCAGGTTGAGGGGAGAGAACAAAGGACAGGCTGCAGGAGGAGAGGAGAGAACAGAGGACAGGCTGCAGGAGGAGGGGAGAGAACAGAGGACAGGCTGCAGGAGGAGGGGAGAGAACAGAGGACAGGCTGCATGAGAGACAGAGAACAGAGGACAGGCTGCAGGAGAGACAGAGAACAGAGGACAGGCTGCATGACAGAGAGAGAACAGAGGACAGACTGCATGAGAGACAGAGAACAGGGGACAGGCTGCAGGAGGACAGAGAACAGGCTGCATGAGAGACAGAGAACAGGGGACAGGCTGCATGAGAGACAGAGAACAGGGGACAGGCTGCATGAGAGACAGAGAACAGGGGACAGGCTGCAGGAGGACAGAGAACAGGCTGCATGAGAGACAGAGAACAGGGGACAGGCTGCAGGAGGACAGAGAACAGGCTGCATGAGAGACAGAGAACAGGGGACAGGCTGCATGAGAGACAGAGAACAGGGGACAGGCTGCATGAGAGACAGAGAACAGGGGACAGGCTGCATGAGAGACAGAGAACAGGGGACAGGCTGCAGGAGGAGGGGAGAGAACAGAGGACAGGCTGCAGGAGAGACAGAGAACAGGGGACAGGCTGCAGGAGGAGAGGAGAGAACAGAGGACAGTCTGCAGGAGGAGGGGAGAGAACAGAGGACAGGCTGCAGGAGAGACAGAGAACAGAGGACAGGCTGCAGGAGGAGAGGAGAGAACAGAGGACAGGCTGCAGGAGAGACAGAGAACAGAGGACAGGCTGCATGAGAAACAGAGAACAGAGGACAGGCTGCATGAGAGACAGAGAACAGAGGACAGGCTGCAGGAGGAGGGGAGAGAATAGAGGACAGGCTGCAGGTTGAGGGGAGAGAACAAAGGACAGGCTGCAGGAGAGACAGAGAACAGGGGACAGGCTGCAGGAGGAGAGGAGAGAACAGAGGACAGGCTGCAGGAGAGACAGAGAACAGAGGACAGGCTGCATGAGAGACAGAGAACAGGGGACAGGCTGCATGAGAGACAGAGAACAGAGGACAGGCTGCAGGAGGAGAGGAGAGAACAGAGGACAGGCTGCAGGAGAGACAGAGAACAGAGGACAGGCTGCATGAGAAACAGAGAACAGAGGACAGGCTGCATGAGAGACAGAGAACAGAGGACAGGCTGCAGGAGGAGGGGAGAGAATAGAGGACAGGCTGCAGGTTGAGGGGAGAGAACAAAGGACAGGCTGCAGGAGGAGAGGAGAGAACAGAGGACAGGCTGCAGGAGGAGGGGAGAGAACAGAGGACAGGCTGCAGGAGGAGGGGAGAGAACAGAGGACAGGCTGCATGAGAGACAGAGAACAGAGGACAGGCTGCAGGAGAGACAGAGAACAGAGGACAGGCTGCATGACAGAGAGAGAACAGAGGACAGACTGCATGAGAGACAGAGAACAGGGGACAGGCTGCAGGAGGACAGAGAACAGGCTGCATGAGAGACAGAGAACAGGGGACAGGCTGCATGAGAGACAGAGAACAGGGGACAGGCTGCATGAGAGACAGAGAACAGGGGACAGGCTGCAGGAGGACAGAGAACAGGCTGCATGAGAGACAGAGAACAGGGGACAGGCTGCAGGAGGACAGAGAACAGGCTGCATGAGAGACAGAGAACAGGGGACAGGCTGCATGAGAGACAGAGAACAGGGGACAGGCTGCATGAGAGACAGAGAACAGGGGACAGGCTTCATGAGAGACAGAGAACAGGGGACAGGCTGCAGGAGGAGGGGAGAGAACAGAGGACAGGCTGCAGGAGAGACAGAGAACAGGGGACAGGCTGCAGGAGGAGAGGAGAGAACAGAGGACAGTCTGCAGGAGGAGGGGAGAGAACAGAGGACAGGCTGCAGGAGAGACAGAGAACAGAGGACAGGCTGCATGAGGAGAAAGAGAACAGAGGACAGGCTGCAGGAAGAGAGGAAAGAACAGAGGACAGGCTGCAGGAGGAGAGGAGAGAACAGAGGACAGGCTGCAGGAGAGACAGAGAACAGGGGACAGGCTGCAGGAGGAGAGGAGAGAACAGAGGATAGGCTGCAGGAGGAGAGGAGAGAACAGAGGACAGGCTGCATGAGGAGAGGAGAGAACAGAGGACAGGCTGCAGGAGGAGGGGAGAGAACAGAGGACAGGCTGTAGGAGGAGGGGAGAGAACAGAGGACAGGCTGCCGGAGAGACAGCGAACAGAGGACAGGCTGCATGAGAGACAGAGAACAGAGGACAGGCTGTAGGAGGAGAGGAGAGAACAGGCTGCAGGAGGAGGGGAGAGAACAGAGGACAGGCTGAAGGAGTACAGGAGAGAACAGAGGACAGGCTGCATGAGAAACAGAGAACAGAGGACAGGCTGCATGAGAGACAGAGAACAGAGGACAGGCTGCAGGAGGAGGGGAGAGAACAGAGGACAGGCTGCAGGTTGAGGGGAGAGAACAAAGGACAGGCTGCAGGAGGAGAGGAGAGAACAGAGGACAGGCTGCAGGAGGAGGGGAGAGAACAGAGGACAGGCTGCAGGAGGAGGGGAGAGAACAGAGGACAGGCTGCAGGAGAGACAGAACAGAGGACAGGCTGTAGGAGGAGAGGAGAGAACAGGCTGCAGGAGGAGAGGAAAGAACAGAGGACAGGCTGCAGGAGGAGGGGAGAGAACAGAGGACAGGCTGCAGGAGGAGGGGAGAGAACAGAGGACAGGCTGCATGAGAGACAGAGAACAGAGGACAGGCTGCAGGAGAGACAGAGAACAGAGGACAGGCTGCAGGAGGAGGGGAGAGAACAGGGCACAGGCTGCAGGAGAGACAGAGAACAGAGGACAGGCTGCAGGAGGAGGGGAGAGAACAGGGCACAGGCTGCAGTAGAGACAGAGAACAGAGGACAGGCTGCAGGAGAGACAGAGAACAGAGAACAGGCTGCAGGAGGAGAGGAGAGAACAGAGGACAGGCTGCAGGAGGAGGGGAGAGAACAGGGCACAGGCTGCAGGAGAGACAGAGAACAGAGGACAGGCTGCAGGAGAGACAGAGAACAGAGAACAGGCTGCAGGAGGAGAGGAGAGAACAGAGGACAGGCTGCAGGAGAGACAGAGAACAGAGGACAGGCTGCATGAGAGACAGAGAACAGAGGACCGGCTGCATGAGAGACAGAGAACAGAGGACAGGCTGCAGGAGAGACAGATAACAGAGGACAGGTTGCATGAGAGACAGAACAGAGGACAGGCTGCATGTTGAGGGGAGAGAACAAAGGACAGGCTGCAGTAGGAGAGGAGAGAACAGAAGACAGGCTACATGAGAGACAGAGAACAGAGGACAGGCTGCATGAGAGACAGAGAACAGAGGACAGGCTGCAGGTTGAGGGGAGAGAACAAAGGACAGGCTGCAGGAGGAGAGGAGAGAACAGAAGACAGGCTACATGAGAAGAGGAGAGAACAGAGGACAGGCTGCATGAGGAGAGAACAGAGGACAGGCTACATGAGGAGGGGAGAGAACAGAGGACAGGGTACAGGAGGAGAGGAGAGAACAGAGGACAGGCTGCAGGAGGAGGGGAGAGAACAGAGGACAGGCTGCAGGAGGAGGGGAGAGAACAGAGGACAGGCTGCAGGAGGAGGGGAGAGAACAGAGGACAGGCTGCAGGAGAGACAGAGAATAGAGGACAGGCTGCAGGAGAGTCAGAGAACAGTGGACAGGCTGCAGGAGGAGAGGAGAGAACCGAGGAAAGGCTGCAGGAGGAGGGGAGAGAACAGGGGACAGGCTACATGAGAAGGGGAGAGAACAGAGGACAGGCTATAGGAGAGACAGAGAACAGAGTACAGGCTGCATGAGAGATTGAGAAGAGAGGACAGGCTGCAGGAGGAGGGGAGAGAAAAGAGTACAGGCTACATGAGGAGGGGAGAGAACAGAGGACAGGCTGTAGGAGAGACACAGAACAGATGACAGGCTGCAGGAGAGACAGAGAATAGAGGACAGACTGCAGGAGGAGGGGAGAGAACAGAGGACATGCTGCATGAGGAGGGGAGAGAACAGAGTACAGGCTACATGAGGAGGGGAGAGAACAGAGGACAGGCTGCAAGAGGAGTGGAGAGAACAGAGGACAGGCTACAGGAGGAGAGGAGAGAACAGAGGACAGGCTACAGGAGGAGGGGAGAGAACAGAGGACATGCTGCAGGAGGAGAGGAGAGAACAGAGGACAGGCTGCAGGAGGAGGGGAGAGAACAGAGGACAGGCTACAGGAGCAGAGGAGAGAACAGAGGACAGGCTACAGGAGCAGAGGAGAGAACAGAGGACAGGCTGCAGGAGGAGGGGAGAGAACAGAGGACAGGCTACAGGAGCAGAGGAGGGAACAGAGGACAGGCTACAGGAGTAGGGGAGAGAACAGGACAGGCTGCAGGAGACACAGAACAGAGGACTGGCTACAGGAGGAGGGGAGAGAACAGAGGACAGGCTACAGGAGAGATAAAACAGAGGACAGGCTGCAGGAGGAGGGGAGAGAACAGAGGACAGGCTGCAGGAGAGACAGAGAATAGAGGACAGGCTGCAGGAGAGTCAGAGAACAGTGGACAGGCTGCAGGAGGAGAGGAGAGAACCGAGGAAAGGCTGCAGGAGGAGGGGAGAGAACAGGGGACAGGCTACATGAGAAGGGGAGAGAACAGAGGACAGGCTATAGGAGAGACAGAGAACAGAGTACAGGCTGCATGAGATTGAGAAGAGAGGACAGGCTGCAGGAGGAGGGGAGAGAAAAGAGTACAGGCTACATGAGGAGGGGAGAGAACAGAGGACAGGCTGTAGGAGAGACACAGAACAGATGACAGGCTGCAGGAGAGACAGAGAATAGAGGACAGACTGCAGGAGGAGGGGAGAGAACAGAGGACAGGCTGCATGAGGAGGGGAGAGAACAGAGTACAGGCTACATGAGGAGGGGAGAGAACAGAGGACAGGCTGCAAGAGGAGTGGAGAGAACAGCGGACAGGCTACAGGAGGAGAGGAGAGAACAGAGGACAGGCTACAGGAGGAGGGGAGAGAACAGAGGACATGCTGCAGGAGGAGAGGAGAGAACAGAGGACAGGCTGCAGGAGGAGGGGAGAGAACAGAGGACAGGCTGCAGGAGGAGGGGAGAGAACAGAGGACAGGCTACAGGAGCAGAGGAGAGAACAGAGGACAGGCTACAGGAGCAGAGGAGAGAACAGAGGACAGGCTGCAGGAGGAGGGGAGAGAACAGAGGACAGGCTACAGGAGCAGAGGAGGGAACAGAGGACAGGCTACAGGAGGAGGGGAGAGAACAGGACAGGCTGCAGGAGACACAGAACAGAGGACTGGCTACAGGAGGAGGGGAGAGAACAGAGGACAGGCTACAGGAGAGATAAAACAGAGGACAGGCTGCAGGAGGAGGGGAGAGAACAGAGGACAGGCTACAGGAGCAGAGGAGAGAACAGAGGACAGGCTACAGGAGCAGAGGAGGGAACAGAGGACAGGCTGCAGGAGGAGGGGAGAGAACAGAGGAAGCAATGACCTGCGTGCTCAGCAGGAGAGAGAGGCGACTTCACTACGAGGAGTGATTGAGAAGGCCTCCGTAATATTCCACCAACTCAGGGATTGTTATGTCAACCCTTCTACAGAGGATGGACTTCCACCCTGCCACAATCCAAAGAATAAACTCCATCCTCTCCCGGGACTGTGCCCTGCGACCCAATGTACACCTGGCCCCCCAGCCCATCCTCGATCTGAACCGTCTCTATGACCATGTTCACCTGTACAGGGAGACAGTCCCCACCCTCGATCTGGACTGTCTCTATGACCATGTTCACCTGTACAGGGAGACAGTCCCCATCCTCTATCTGGACTGTCTCTATGACCATGTTCACCTGTATAGGGAGACAGTCCCCATCCTCGATCTGGACTGTCTCTATGACCATGTTCACCTGTACATGGAGACAGTCCCCATCCTCGATCTGGACTGTCTCTATGACCATGTTCACCTGTACAGGGAGACAGTCCCCACCCTCGATCTGGACTGTCTCTATGACCATGTTCACCTGTACAGGGAGACGGTCCCCACCCTCGATCTGGACTGTCTCTATGACCATGTTCACCTGTACAGGGAGACGGTCCCCACCCTCGATCTGGACCGTCTCTATGACCATGTTCACCTGTACAGGGAGACAGTCCCCACCCTCGATCTGGACCGTCTCTATGACCATGTTCACCTGTACAGGGAGTCAGTCCCCATCATCGATCTGGACCGTCTCTATGACCATGTTCACCTGTACAGGGAGACGGTCCCCATCCTCGATCTGGACTGTCTCTATGACCATGTTCACCTGTACAGGGAGACAGTCCCCGCCATCCCATCCTCGATCTGGACTGTCTCTATGACCATGTTCACCTGTACAGGGAGACAGTCCCCATCCTCTATCTGGACTGTCTCTATGACCATGTTCACCTGTACAGGGAGACAGTCCCCATCCTCTATCTGGACTGTCTCTATGACCATGTTCACCTGTACAGGGAGACAGTCCCCATCATCCCACCATCGATCTGGACCGTCTCTATGACCATGTTCACCTGTACAGGGAGACAGTCCCCATCCTCTATCTGGACTGTCTCTATGACCATGTTCACCTGTACAGGGAGACAGTCCACATCCTCGATCTGGACTGTCTCTATGACCATGTTCACCTGTACAGGGAGACAGTCCACATCCTCGATCTGGACTGTCTCTATGACCATGTTCACCTGTACAGGGAGACAGTCCCCACCACTCCACCCTCGATCTGGACTGTCTCTATGACCATGTTCACCTGTACAGGGAGACAGTCCCCATCCTCGATCTGGACTGTCTCTATGACCATGTTCACCTGTACAGGGAGACAGTCCCCACCATCCCACCCTCGATCTGGACTGTCTCTATGACCATGTTCACCTGTACAGGGAGACAGTCCCCACCATCCCACCCTCGATCTGGACCGTCTCTATGACCATGTTCACCTGTACAGGGAGACGGTCCCCACCCTCGATCTGGACTGTTTCTATGACCATGTTCACCTGTACAGGGAGACGGTCCCCACCCTCGATCTGTACCGTCTCTATGACCATGTTCACCTGTACAGGGGAGACGGTCCCCACCCTCGATCTGGACTGTCTCTATGACCATGTTCACCTGTACAGGGAGACGGTCCCCACCCTCGATCTGGACCGTCTCTATGACCATGTTCACCTGTACAGGGAGACAGTCCCCACCCTCGATCTGGACCGTCTCTATGACCATGTTCACCTGTACAGGGAGACAGTCCCCATCCTCGATCTGGACCGTCTCTATGACCATGTTCACCTGTACATGGAGACAGACCCCATCCTCTATCTGGACCGTCTCTATGACCATGTTCACCTGTACAGGGAGACAGTCCCCACCCTCGATCTGGACTGTCTCTATGACCATGTTCACCTGTACAGGGAGACAGTCCCCACCCTCGATCTGGACTGTCTCTATGACCATGTTCACATGTACAGGGAGACGGTCCCCACCCTCGATCTGGACTGTCTCTATGACCATGTTCACCTGTACAGTGAGACAGTCCCCACCCTCGATCTGGACTGTCTCTATGACCATGTTCACCTGTACAGTGAGACAGTCCCCACCCTCGATCTGGACTGTCTCTATGACCATGTTCACCTGTACAGGGAGACGGTCCCCATCCTCGATCTGGACTGTCTCTATGACCATGTTCACCTGTACAGGGAGACAGTCCCCATCCTCGATCTGGACCGTCTCTATGACCATGTTCACCTGTACAAGGAGACAGTCCCCACCCTCGATCTGGACTGTCTCTATGACCATGTTCACCTTTACAGGGAGACAGTCCCCACCATCCCATCCTCTATCTGGACCTTCTCTATGACCATGTTCACCTGTACAGGGAGACGGTCCCCACCCTCGATCTGGACTGTCTCTATGACCATGTTCACCTGTACAGGGAGACGGTCCCCATCCTCGATCTGGACTGTCTCTATGACCATGTTCACCTGTACAGGGAGCCAGTCCCCATCCTCGATCTGGACCGTCTCTATGACCATGTTCACCTGTACAGGGAGACGGTCCCCACCCTCGATCTGGACTGTTTCTATGACCATGTTCACCTGTACAGGGAGACGGTCCCCACCCTCGATCTGTACCGTCTCTATGACCATGTTCACCTGTACAGGGGAGACGGTCCCCACCCTCGATCTGGACTGTCTCTATGACCATGTTCACCTGTACAGGGAGACGGTCCCCACCCTCGATCTGGACCGTCTCTATGACCATGTTCACCTGTACAGGGAGACAGTCCCCACCCTCGATCTGGACCGTCTCTATGACCATGTTCACCTGTACAGGGAGACAGTCCCCATCCTCGATCTGGACCGTCTCTATGACCATGTTCACCTGTACATGGAGACAGACCCCATCCTCTATCTGGACCGTCTCTATGACCATGTTCACCTGTACAGGGAGACAGTCCCCACCCTCGATCTGGACTGTCTCTATGACCATGTTCACCTGTACAGGGAGACAGTCCCCACCCTCGATCTGGACTGTCTCTATGACCATGTTCACATGTACAGGGAGACGGTCCCCACCCTCGATCTGGACTGTCTCTATGACCATGTTCACCTGTACAGTGAGACAGTCCCCACCCTCGATCTGGACTGTCTCTATGACCATGTTCACCTGTACAGTGAGACAGTCCCCACCCTCGATCTGGACTGTCTCTTTGACCATGTTCACCTGTACAGGGAGACGGTCCCCATCCTCGATCTGGACTGTCTCTATGACCATGTTCACCTGTACAGGGAGACAGTCCCCATCCTCGATCTGGACTGTCTCTATGACCATGTTCACCTGTACAAGGAGACAGTCCCCACCCTCGATCTGGACTGTCTCTATGACCATGTTCACCTTTACAGGGAGACAGTCCCCACCATCCCATCCTCTATCTGGACCTTCTCTATGACCATGTTCACCTGTACAGGGAGACGGTCCCCAACCTCGATCTGGACTGTCTCTATGACCATGTTCACCTGTACAGGGAGACGGTCCCCATCCTCGATCTGGACTGTCTCTATGACCATGTTCACCTGTACAGGGAGACGGTCCCCATCCTCGATCTGGACTGTCTCTATGACCATGTTCACCTGTACAGGGAGACAGTCCCCACCCTCGATCTGGACTGTCTCTATGACCATGTTCACCTGTACAGTGAGACAGTCCCCACCCTCGATCTGGACTGTCTCTATGACCATGTTCACCTGTACAGTGAGACAGTCCCCACCCTCGATCTGGACTGTCTCTATGACCATGTTCACCTGTACAGGGAGACAGTCCCCATCCTCGATCTGGACTGTCTCTATGACCATGTTCACCTGTACAGGGAGACGGTCCCCATCCTCGATCTGGACTGTCTCTATGACCATGTTCACCTGTACAGGGAGACAGTCCCCACCATCCCACCCTCGATCTGGACTGTCTCTATGACCATGTTCACCTGTACAGGGAGACGGTCCCCACCCTCGATCTGGACTGTCTCTATGACCATGTTCACCTGTACAGGGAGACGGTCCCCATCCTCGATCTGGACTGTCTCTATGACCATGTTCACCTGTACAGGGAGACGGTCCCCATCCTCGATCTGGACTGTCTCTATGACCATGTTCACCTGTACAGGGAGAGGGTCCCCATCCTCGATCTGGACTGTCTCTATGACCATGTTCACCTGTACAGGGAGACAGTCCCCATCCTCTATCTGGACTGTCTCTATGACCATGTTCACCTGTACAGGGAGACAGTCCCCACCCTCGATCTGGACTGTCTCTATGACCATGTTCACCTGTACAGGGAGACGGTCCCCATCCTCGATCTGGATCGTCTCTATGACCATGTTCACCTGTACAGGGAGACGGTCCCCATCCTCGATCTGGACTGTCTCTATGACCATGTTCACCTGTACAGGGAGACAGTCCCCATCCTCTATCTGGACTGTCTCTATGACCATGTTCACCTGTACAGGGAGACAGTCCCCATCCTCTATCTGGATCGTCTCTATGACCATGTTCACCTGTACAGGGAGACGGTCCCCATCCTCTATCTGGACTGTCTCTATGACCATGTTCACCTGTACAGGGAGACGGTCCCCATCCTCGATCTGGATCGTCTCTATGACCATGTTCACCTGTACAGGGAGACAGTCCCCATCATCCCATCCTCGATCTGGACTGTCTCTATGACCATGTTCACCTGTACAGGGAGACGGTCCCCATCCTCGATCTGGACTGTCTCTATGACCATGTTCACCTGTACAGGGAGACGGTCCCCACCCTCGATCTGGACCGTCTCTATGACCATGTTCATCTGTACAGGGAGACGGTCCCCATCCTCGATCTGGACTGTCTCTATGACCATGTTCACCTGTACAGGGAGACAGTCCCCACCCTCGATCTGGACCGTCTCTATGACCATGTTCACCTGTACAGGGAGACAGTCCCCACCCTCGATCTGGACCGTCTCTATGACCATGTTCACCTGTACAGGGAGACAGTCCCCACCCTCGATCTGGACTGTCTCTATGACCATGTTCACCTGTACAGGGAGACAGTCCCCACCCTCGATCTGGACTGTCTCTATGACCATGTTCACATGTACAGGGAGACGGTCCCCACCCTCGATCTGGACCGTCTCTATGACCATGTTCACCTGTACAGGGAGACAGTCCCCATCCTCGATCTGGACCGTCTCTATGACCATGTTCACCTGTACAAGGAGACAGTCCCCACCCTCGATCTGGACTGTCTCTATGACCATGTTCACCTGTACAGGGAGACAGTCCACATCCTCGATCTGGACTGTCTCTATGACCATGTTCACCTGTACAGGGAGACGGTCCCCATCCTCGATCTGGACTGTCTCTATGACCATGTTCACCTGTACAGGGAGACAGTCCCCATCCTCTATCTGGACTGTCTCTATGACCATGTTCACCTGTACAGGGAGACAGTCCCCACCATCCCACCCTCTATCTGGACTGTCTCTAGTTTACTATGCTCACATGTGATAGGCCGAGGGTAATGGATACTGACATGTGATAGGCCGAGGGTCATAGTAAGCTGAGCACAACAACTCCACCCACCTCCCACTACATCCATTTAAGTGGTATGACACAAATGGTACCTAAAATGATAAACAAATCACATTTGCATAATACCAGTTTTATTATGTTAATTGAAAAATCATATTTCAGTAGTTATTGTTGGATTGTGAGTGTTTCTCATTTTGAAGGTAAAGAAAAAACAGTTATGAAATATTTTTACGTTAAATATTGGAATTTACATGGTTGAAGTCATCTGCTTTTGGATGAAAGAGCAGAAACCCAGACTTCCTGAAAGAAATGGATGATGTTGATATTGTAGTACAACAGGAAACATGGTGCAGAGGTGATGTTGATATTGTAGTACAACAGGAAACATGGTGTAGAGGTGATGTTGATATTGTAGTACTACAGGAAACATGGTGTAGAGGTGATGTTGATATTGTAGTACTACAGGAAACATGGTGTAGAGGTGATGTTGATATTGTAGTACTACAGGAAACATGGTGCAGAGGTGATGTTGATATTGTAGTACTACAGGAAACATGGTGCAGAGGTGATGTTGATATTGTAGTACTACAGGAAACATGGTGCAGAGGTGATGTTGATATTGTAGTACTACAGGAAACATGGTGCAGAGGTGATGTTGATATTGTAGTACTACAGGAAACATGGTGCAGAGGTGATGTTGATATTGTAGTACTACAGGAAACATGGTGCAGAGGTGATGTTGATATTGTAGTACTACAGGAAACATGGTGCAGAGGTGATGTTGATATTGTAGTACTACAGGAAACATGGTGTAGAGGTGATGTTGATATTGTAGTACTACAGGAAACATGATGCAGAGGTGATGTTGATATTGTAGTACTACAGGAAACATGGTGTAGAGGTGATGTTGATATTGTACTACAGGAAACATGGTGCAGAGGTGATGTTGATATTGTAGTACAACAGGAAACATGGTGCAGAGGTGATGTTTCCACTGGCTGTCCACTAGGGTATAGGGAGAGGATCCTACCATCCACTAAATTAAAAGGAATCACACAGGGCAGAGACTCGGGACAGGGCAGAGACTCGGGTCTCGGCAGAGACTCCGGACAGGGCAGAGACTCCGGACAGGGCAGAGACTCCGGACAGGGCAGAGACTCGGGTCTCGGCAGAGACTCCGGACAGGGCAGAGACTCCGGACAGGGCAGAGACTCCGGACAGGGCAGAGACTCCGGACAGGGCAGAGACTCCGGACAGGGCAGAGACTCCGGGGGAAGGCTAATATGGTATAAATCTGAACTAATTCATTCAATCAAAACAGGATAATTATTTTTCTGGTTTAAAAATCAACAAGGTCTCAGATAAAACCGTCTTCCTCTGTGCCACATACATTCCCCCGTCAGTTACTTCAATGAAGAGAGTTTCTCCATTCTAGAGATTAGTGACTTTCAGGCCAACTTTTTAGCCTTATCATTCTCCTACAGCAATGAAGGTGTCAATTTGGCCGCTTGGAACATAAACTGTATATTTTACAAATTATCCTTGGCTATTCTAAAGACACTTAAGAACAAACCTTAAATAATAGATAATGACAAATGGTTTGATAATGATTGGAGAAATTTAAGGAAGTCATTGAGAAATGTATCTCATCAAAATCACAGAAACCCAGACAACAAAAATATACACCTTCAATATGGGGAAACACTGAATCAATACAAACACACCCTGAGAACAAAAAAGGAACAGAAGATTGGATATCAGCTGGATGGAATTGAGGAATCCATAGAATCAAACCACTTCTGGGAGAATTGGAATAAATTGAAACAAAATGATTTATATCATAAATAATATCATCATTTCCTTGATGGTTAAATAAAGGTTAAATAAATAAATAAAAACACGTCCTGAGCAGAAGCCAGAATTTGATTTGTATTTTTAAATTATCGTACAACAGGCCACATTTCAACCCGCCACTTAAAAGTAAACCAAAACAAAAAGGCTAAATCTACTCGTGTTTTGTAGACTTCAGGAAAGCTTTTGATTCAATTTGGCACAAAGGTCTTTTTATAGACTAATAGAAAGGGGTATTATCAAATGTACACTAAAAACATGTGATGTTATTAAATCAATGTACACTAAAAACAAATGTGTGGTTAAAATTGGCAACAGGCAAAACAGACTTCTTCTCTCAGGGACGTGGAGTGAAACAGGGCTGTCCAATAAGTCCAACACTATTTAACATCTACATTAATGAACTGGCCAAAACAGTAGAATAATCTGCAGCATTTGGTCTCACCCTCCACAACACTGAAATCAAGGCATCTGGTCTCACCCTCCACAACACTGAAGGAGGGTCTGCTGTCTCCCACTAAGGAGGGTCTGCTGTCTCCCACTAAGGAGGGTCTGCTGTCTCCCACTAAGGAGGCTCTGCTGTCTCCCACTAAGGAGGCTCTGCTGTCTCCCACTAAGGAGGCTCTGCTGTCTCCCACTAAGGAGGCTCTGCTGTCTCCCACTAAGGAGGCTCTGCTGTCTCCCACTAAGGAGGCTCTGCTGTCTCCCACTAAGGAGGCTCTGCTGTCTCCCACTAAGGAGGGTCTGCTGTCTCCCACTAAGGAGGGTCTGCTGTCTCCCACTAAGGAGGGTCTGCTGTCTCCCACTAAGGAGGCTCTGCTGTCTCCCACTAAGGAGGCTCTGCTGTCTCCCACTAAGGAGGCTCTGCTGTCTCCCACTAAGGAGGCTCTGCTGTCTCCCACTAAGGAGGCTCTGCTGTCTCCCACTAAGGAGGCTCTGCTGTCTCCCACTAAGGAGGCTCTGCTGTCTCCCACTAAGGAGGGTCTGCTGTCTCCCACTAAGGAGGGTCTGCTGTCTCCCACTACGGAGGGTCTGCTGTCTCCCACTACGGAGGGTCTGCTGTCTCCCACTACGGAGGGTCTGCTGTCTCCCACTAAGGAGGCTCTGCTGTCTCCCACTAAGGAGGCTCTGCTGTCTCCCACTAAGGAGGGTCTGCTGTCTCCCACTAAGGAGGGTCTGCTGTCTCCCACTAAGGAGGGTCTGCTGTCTCCCACTAAGGAGGGTCTGCTGTCTCCCACTAAGGAGGGTCTGCTGTCTCCCACTAAGGAGGGTCTGCTGTCTCCCACTAAGGAGGGTCTGCTGTCTCCCACTAAGGAGGGTCTGCTGTCTCCCACTAAGGAGGGTCTGCTGTCTCCCACTAAGGAGGGTCTGCTGTCTCCCACTAAGGAGGAATTACAGCAGCACCTAGATCTGCACAGGTTCAGTCATACCTGGGCTCTGACCGTTAACCACAGGTTCTGTCAGACCTGGGCTATAATGGTATAAATGGGACAGACATCCAATCGAAAGAGTGCATGCAGAGTTTTGCAAGACTGTATTGCAAGTGCAAAGAAGAACTCCAAATAACCCATGTAGTAGCAGAATTGGGCCAAAACACCCTCATTCGAATAGAAGAGAAGAGACATCAAATTTTCCAACTTTCTAAAAACAACTGACCCAAAAAACATTCCATCACACAGCTACAATGTCAAGAGATGAAACAAGAGAAGAGTCCCCTCAGCCAGCTGGTTCTGAGGCTCAGTTCACAAACCCAAACCAACCCCATAGAGCCTCAGGACAGCACTCAGCCAGCTGGTTCTGAGGCTCAGTTCACAAACCCAAACCAACCCCATAGAGCCTCAGGACAGCACTCAGCCAGCTGGTTCTGAGGCTCAGTTCACTAACCCAAACAAACCCCATAGAGACTCAGGACAGCACTCAGCCAGCTGGTTCTGAGGCTCATTTCACTAACTCAAACCAACCCCATAGAGCCTCAAGACAGCACTTAGAAAATCTGCCCAAAACCAATCACAAGGCAAAAAGAGAAGATGTCACCTATTGGAAAGACACCACAAAAAAAA
Organism: Oncorhynchus masou masou; assembly: GCF_036934945.1. Taxonomy (NCBI): domain Eukaryota; kingdom Metazoa; phylum Chordata; class Actinopteri; order Salmoniformes; family Salmonidae; genus Oncorhynchus; species Oncorhynchus masou. Next base: position 4,333,984 of record NC_088212.1, on the reverse strand, counting down.
AATCTATTGGCTCTTAACAGACAAGACATGGTGTCAGACTATCTGACCACTGTGACTGATCGAAAACTGAGGAAAACACTGACTAGGTACAGACTCAGTGAGAACAGTCTGAGAGACCGGTCGTCACAGACCAATCTGGCTGCCCAGAGAGGACAGTCTGGCTACAGAGACCGGTCGTCACAGACCAACCTGGCTGTCCAGAGAGGACAGTCTGGCTACAGAGACCGGTCGTCACAGACCAACCTGGCTGCCCAGAGAGGACAGTCTGGCTACAGAGACCGGTCGTCACAGACCAACCTGGCTGCCCAGAGAGGACAGTCTGGCTACAGAGACCGGTCATCACAGACCAACCTGGCTGCGCAGAGAGGACAGTCTGGCTACAGAGACCGGTCGTCACAGACAAACATGGCTGTCCAGAGAGGACAGTCTGGCTGCCCAGAGAGGACAGTCTGGCTATAGAGACCGGTCGTCACAGACAAACCTGGCTGCCCAGAGAGGACAGTCTGGCAACAGAGACCGGTCGTCACAGACAAACCTGGCTGCCCAGAGAGGACAGTCTGGCTACAGAGACCGGTCGTCACAGACCAACCTGGCTGCCCAGAGAGGACAGTCTGGCTACAGAGACCGGTCATCACAGACCAACCTGGCTGCGCAGAGAGGACAGTCTGGCTACAGAGACCGGTCGTCACAGACAAACATGGCTGTCCAGAGAGGACAGTCTGGCTGCCCAGAGAGGACAGTCTGGCTATAGAGACCAGTCGTCACAGACAAACCTGGCTGCCCAGAGAGGACAGTCTGGCTACAGAGACCGGTCGTCACAGACCAACCTGGCTGCCCAGAGAGGACAGTCTGGCTACAGAGACCGGTCATCACAGACCAACCTGGCTGCGCAGAGAGGACAGTCTGGCTACAGAGACCGGTCGTCACAGACAAACATGGCTGTCCAGAGAGGACAGTCTGGCTGCCCAGAGAGGACAGTCTGGCTATAGAGACCAGTCGTCACAGACAAACCTGGCTGCCCAGAGAGGACAGTCTGGCTACAGAGACCGGTCATCACAGACAAACATGGCTGCCCAGAGAGGACAGTCTGGCTACAGAGACCGGTCGTCACAGACCAACCTGGCTGTCCAGAGAGGACAGTCTGGCTACAGAGACCGGTCGTCACAGACCAACCTGGCTGCCCAGAGAGGACAGTCTGGCTACAGAGACCGGTCGTCACAGACCAACCTGGCTGTCCAGAGAGGACAGTCTGGCTACAGAGACCGGTCGTCACAGACCAACCTGGTTGTCCAGAGAGGACAGTCTGGCTACAGAGACCGGTCGTCACAGACAAACATGGCTGCCCAGAGAGGACAGTCTGGCTACAGAGACCGGTCGTCACAGACCAACCTGGCTGCCCAGAGAGGACAGTCTGGCTACAGAGACCGGTCGTCACAGACCAACCTGGCTGTCCAGAGAGGACAGTCTGGCTACAGAGACCGGTCGTCACAGACAAACATGGCTGCCCAGAGAGGACAGTCTGGCTACAGAGACCGGTCGTCACAGACAAACATGGCTGTCCAGAGAGAACAGTCTGGCTGCCCAGAGAGGACAGTCTGGCTATAGAGACCGGTCATCACAGACAAACCTGGCTGCCCAGAGAGGACAGTCTGGCTATAGAGACCGGTCGTCACAGACAAACCTGGCTGCCCAGAGAGGACAGTCTGGCTATAGAGGCCGGTCGTCACAGACAAACCTGGCTGCCCAGAGAGGACAGTCTGGCTGCCCAGAGAGGACAGTCTGGCTGCCAGGAGAGGACAGTCTGGCTGCCAGGAGAAGACAGTCTGGCTATAGAGACCGGTCGTCACAGACAAACCTGGCTGCGCAGAGAGGAGAGTCTGGCTATAAAGACCGGTCGTCACAGACAAACCTGGCTGCCCAGAGAGGACAGTCTGGCTCCAGAGACCGGTCGGCACAGACAAACCTGGCTGCGCAGAGAGGAGAGTCTGGCTATAAAGACCGGTCGTCACAGACAAACCTGGCTGCCCAGAGAGGACAGTCTGGCTATAGAGACCGGTCGTCACAGACAAACCTGGCTGTCCAGAGAGGACAGTCTGGCTATAGAGACCGGTCGGCACAGACAAACCTGGCTGCCCAGAGTCGACAGTCTGGCTATAGAGACCGGTCGTCACAGACAAACCTGGCTGTCCAGAGAGGACAGTCTGACTATAGAGACCAGTCGCCACAGACAAACCTGGCTGCCCAGAGAGGACAGGCTGTGCTCACTCTGCTCCAGGGGAGAGGTAGAGACAGAGCTGCCTTTCCTATTACACTGTGACAAATACTCAGACCTAAGAGAATATTTTTTCCCATCATTATCATTCAGTACAACGAATTCAAAGCTATAAAATATTATGATAAAATATAACATTTATTGGGTGACCAGCCAAATATGTGTCCTCCTGCCACAACCTGATGAACAGCCAATGAAAAGTACAGTGTAATGTCATAAATATTTCCCTTGTAGTTTAGTTTTGTCTTTCATACCAGGTCATGTGTCTTCTCAGTCAGGTTGACACTGGTCTACTACCAGGTCATGTGTCTTCTCAGTCAGGTTGAGACTGGTCTACTACCAGGTCATGTGTCTTCTCAGTCAGGTTGACACTGGTCTGCTACCAGGTCATGTGTCTTCTCAGTCAGGTTGACACTGGTCTGCTACCAGGTCATGTGTCTTCTCAGTCAGGTTGAGACTGGTCTACTACCAGGTCATGTGTCTTCTCAGTCAGGTTGACACTGGTCTGCTACCAGGTCATGTGTCTTCTCAGTCAGGTTGACACTGGTCTGCTACTATTGCTGTAATGTATTATTATTCTGATTAATATTGTTGTTGTAAAGTATATTGAATTGAGAGGAGGGAGATGAAGTAGAAGAGGAGAAAAGAGGGGAGAGGGAGTAGAGGGAGTAGAGGGAGTAGAGGGAGTAGAGGGAGTAGAGGGAGTAGAGGGAGTAGAGGGAGTAGAGGGAGTAGAGGGAGTAGAGGGAGTAGAGGGAGTAGAGGGAGGAGAGGGAGGAGAGGGAGGAGAGGGAGGAGAGGGAGGAGAGGGAGGAGAGGGAGGAGAGGGAGGAGAGGGAGGAGAGGGAGGAGAGGGAGGAGAGGGAGGAGAGGGAGGAGAGAGAGGAGAGAGAGGAGAGAGAGGAGAGGGAGAAGAGGGAGAAGAGGGAGAGAAGAGGGAGAGAAGAGGGAGAAGAGGGGAGGAGAGAGGAGGAGAGAGGAGAGGGAGAGTTGGGTGAGGAGGGGAGAAGAGGAGAAAAGAGGGGAGAGGTCAAGCGATAGAGAGAGGGAGTAGAGGGAGAAGAGGGGAGGAGAGAGGACAGGAGGAAAGGGGAGAGGAGGGAGAAGAGGGGAGGAGAGAGGACAGGAGGAAAGGGGAGAGGGAGAAGAGGGAGAAGAGGGAGAAGAGGGAGAAGAGGGAGAAGAGGGAGAAGAGGGAGAAGAGGGAGAAGAGGGAGAAGAGGGAGAAGAGGGAGAAGAGGGAGAAGAGGGAGAAGAGGGAGAAGAGGGAGAAGAGGGAGAAGAGGGAGAAGAGGGAGAAGAGAGGATAGGAGGAGAGAGGAGCGAGAGGAGAGAGGAGCGAGAGGAGAGAGGAGCGAGAGGAGAGAGGAGCGAGAGGAGAGAGAAGAGGGGAGGCAAGAGGAGAAGAGGGAGAAGAGGAGAGGAGAGGGAGTAGATGGGAGGGAGAGGAGAGAGAGGAGAGAGAGAGAGAGAGAGAGAGAGAGGAGAGAGAGGAGAGAGAGGAGAGAGAGGAGAGAGAGAGAGAGAGAGAGAGAGAGAGAGAGGAGAGAGAGGAGAGAGAGGAGAGAGAGGAGAGAGAGGAGAGAGAGGAGAGAGAGGAGAGAGAGGAGAGAGAGGAGAGGGAGAAGAGGGGAGGAGAGAGGAGAGGGAGAGTTGGGTGAGGAGGGGAGACGAGGAGAAAAGAGGGGAGAGGTCAAGCGATAGAGAGAGGGAGTAGAGGGAGAAGAGGGGAGGAGAGAGGACAGGAGGAAAGGGGAGAAGAGGGAGAAGAGGGAGAAGAGGGAGAAGAGGGAGAAGAGGGAGAAGAGGAGAGGAGCGAGAGGAGAGAGAAGAGGGGAGGCAAGAGGAGAAGAGGGAGAAGAGGAGAGAGAAGAGGAGGAGAGGAGAGAGAAGAGGAGGAGAGGAGAGAGAAGAGGAGGAGAGGAGAGAGAAGAGGAGAGAGAAGAGAGGGGGGAGAGAAAGAAGATCCCTGTCATACATAGAGGTGGGAACTAACAGTGTTCAGCCAAGTTCTATCAGTCAGTCAGTCAAGTTCTATCTGTCAGTCTAGTTCTAGCTCTTACTACACAATAGTCACTGACACTGCTCTGTTTTATAAACCCAATGTGTTCATAAATGTCATCTCTTGTTAACTTAAATGTGTCAGTGGTTTGTTAAATAACTCGCTAAAACGTTGAGCTTGGAAGTGGAACGTTTTGGAACGGGATTTCCAATAGGAGCAACTCAAGCTTCCATTCTATTTATATTCCCAGGTGCAGAGTAGCCTAGTGGTTAGAGAGAGAGTCTAGGCTACTCATATATATATATATATATATATATATACACACATATACACACACACATATACATATACACACACACAACTTGGGGATACAGTAACATTGAAGAATATATTTGATGTGATAGTGTGTATTCATTTACACCGTCAGTTACCGCTCTTCATCAGCAGGGTATTTGGTGTGATTGCTACTGTGAAAACGTAAAGCTGGTCCAGTGTATTTTTACAGTTTTGATTTGACAACCTCTTCGGCCAAGTCAATAATAAGACAGAAGAGCTGGAAACGACAGAATGTTTTTCTCTGGCAGTCAACACCCAACATCACCACAACTCCATCGCAAGCCAAGGAAACGCATGTCTGTCCCCTTAGGTTGAATAAGACATGATCAGGGAGGTAGATTGAGGTTGAATAAGACATGATCAGGGAGGTAGATTGAGGTTGAATAAGGAATGAGAGACAGACAGAGACAGACAGACAGAAAGAGAGAGAGACAGAGACAGAGAGACAGACAGAGACAGACAGAGAGAGAGACAGAGAGAGAGACAGAGAGAGAGACAGAGAGAGAGACAGAGAGAGAGACAGAGAGAGAGACAGAGAGAGAGACAGAGAGAGAGAGAGAGAGAGAGAGAGAGCGTTAGAAAGAGTGCTGGCAGTTCGCTCTGGATTGGGTCAAAGCCTGTGTGTGTGTCTGGGCTGTTATTGCGGTCTGGTTGTGGAAACAGACCTGGCATTTCACTACACCCGCAATAACATCTGCTAAACACGCGTGTGTGACCGATAACATTTGATTTGATAAGTTTTGATTTAGAAGCCATGGATTACCACTAGAGGAGAGAGAGGATGACAAATACCTCTACTGTACTGTACTCTACTGTAGCCTACTCTACTCTAGTCTACTCTACTGTATTCTACTGTAGCCTACTGTAGTCTAGTCTACTGTAGTCTACACTACTCTACTGTAGTCTACTGTAGTCTACTCTACTGTAGTCTACTCTACTGTAGTCTACTCTACTGTAGTCTACTCTACTGTAGTCTACTCTACTGTAGCCTACTGTACTGTACTGTATTCTACTGTAGCCTACTCTACTGTAGCCTACTCTACTCTAGCCTACTGTAGTCTACACTACTATACTGTAGCCTACTCTACTGTAGCCTACTGTAGCCTACACTACTATACTGTAGCCTACACTACTATACTGTAGCCTACACTACTATACTGTAGCCTACACTACTATACTGTAGCCTACACTACTATACTGTAGCGTACTCTACTCTACTGTAGCGTACTCTACTCTACTGTAGTGTACTCTACTCTACTGTAGTGTACTCTACTCTACTGTAGTGTACTCTACTGTAGTGTACTCTACTGTAGTCTACTCTACTGTAGTCTACTCTACTGTAGTCTACTCTACTGTAGTCTACTCTACTGTAGTCTACTCTACTTTACTGCAGTCTACTGGGTTGAGGATGTCTGCCAGGTTGATAGTGGGTTGGGGCTGTCTGCCAGGCTGGTAGTGGGCTGGGGCTGTCTGCCAGGCTGATAGTGGGCTGGGGCTGTCTGCCAGGCTGGTAGTGGGTTGGGGCTGTCTGCCAGGCTGGTAGTGGGCTGGGGCTGTCTGCCAGGCTGGTAGTGGGCTGGGGCTGTCTGCCAGGCTGGTAGTGGGCTGGGGCTGTCTGCCAGGCTGGTAGTGGGCTGGGGCTGTCTGCCAGGCTGGTAGTGGGCTGGGGCTGTCTGCCAGGCTGGTAGTGGGCTGGGGCTGTCTGCCAGGCTGGTAGTGGGCTGGGGCTGTCTGCCAGGCTGGTAGTGGGTTGGGGCTGTCTGCCAGGCTGGTAGTGGGTTGGGGCTGTCTGCCAGGCTGGTAGTGGGCTGGGGCTGTCTGCCAGGCTGGTAGTGGGCTGGGGCTGTCTGCCAGGCTGGTAGTGGGCTGGGGCTGTCTGCCAGGCTGGTAGTGGGCTGGGGCTGTCTGCCAGGCTGGTAGTGGGCTGGGGCTGTCTGCCAGGCTGGTAGTGGGCTGGGGCTGTCTGCCAGGCTGGTAGTGGGCTGGGGCTGTCTGCCAGGCTGGTAGTGGGCTGGGGCTGTCTGCCAGGCTGGTAGTGGGCTGGGGCTGACTGCCAGGCTGGTAGTGGGTTGGGGCTGTCTGCCAGGCTGGTAGTGGGTTGGGGCTGTCTGCCAGGCTGGTAGTGGGTTGGGGCTGTCTGCCAGGCTGGTAGTGGGCTGGGGCTGTCTGCCAGGCTGATAGTGGGCTGGGGCTGTCTGCCAGGCTGATAGTGGGCTGTCTGCCAGGCTGGTAGTGGGCTGTCTGCCAGGCTGGTAGTGGGCTGTCTGCCAGGCTGGTAGTGGGCTGTCTGCCAGGCTGGTAGTGGGTTGGGGCTGTCTGCCAGGCTGGTAGTGGGCTGGGGCTGTCTGCCAGGCTGATAGTGGGTTGGGGCTGTCTGCCAGGCTGATAGTGGGTTGGGGCTGTCTGCCAGGCTGATAGTGGGCTGGGGCTGTCTGCCAGGCTGATAGTGGGCTGTCTGCCAGGCTGATAGTGGGTTGGGGCTGTCTGCCAGGCTGATAGTGGGCTAGGGGTTGGACTGTGGTCCCTCCTGTACTCCCTGTTATCCACGACTGCGTGGCCAAGTACGACTCCAACATCATCATTACGTTTGCTGACGACACAACAGTGGTAGAGGCCTGACAACGACGAGACAACCTATAGGGTGGAGGTCAGAGACCTGGTGGTAGGCTGAAGTGGAGCGGGTCGATAGTTTCAAGCGTTTGAGAGAGAAGAGAACATTACTTTGATAGCAGGCCCTTATCCCAAATGACTCGACTCCCCTCTCATGGGCTCTTTTTTTTTTAAAGGACTCATGAGGTTCATTTGAAAGTTTTCCTAATGCGGCTGGAAAATGATCCCCAACAAAAGGTGCGATCCAGTTAAGATCTGACATCTGTGTCATTTTAAAAGCCAGGTGTATCCAGTCTTGTTCTGTTCACCTCTCAACACATCTATGGACTCTCCTCTCCACCACGGAAACAGAAAACAGGAAAAAAATCATTCATTTGATTTCATGTTTTGTTTACTTTAGTTTTACGCAGAGGATGATGAGAGATGAGATTGTTACGAATCACTTTTGGCCCGACAGTCTAGGGGGGATGGTAATGAGACCCGTAACATAACTCATGCAAATTATAATTGTGACAAAGTAAAAGTGAGAACGAAAGAACCAGGACAACTGAAATCTATCGTCAAACTCAAGGTTTATTTGACAACACGGTAATGGGGGGAGCAGGAAAAGGGGCTGAGCTGGACCCAAGGAAAGAAACAAGTATTCAAAAACACCCCTAAGCCTACTTTAACAACAGCTAACCAAAAATACAGTGGGTGGTCCGCCTAGTTCTAACTAGTGTTGTCACGGCTTTTGAGGTGGGAAGGAGAGTCGGACCAAAATGCGGCATGTAGATTGCGCTCCATGTTTAATAAACAAAACGTAAAACACTAATGAATTACAAATACTACAAAACAAAGAACGTAACGAAAACCGAAACAGCCTATACTGGTGTAAATAAACACAGAACAGGGACAATAAGGACATCAGGACAATCACCCACGAAACACTCAAAGAATATGGCTGCCTAAATATGGTTCCCAATCAGAGACAACGATAAACACCTGCCTCTGATTGAGAACCACTTCAGACAGCCATAGACTTATCTAGAACACCCCACTAAGCAACAATCCCAATACAAAACACACCACATACAAAAACCCATGCCACACCCTGGCCTGACCAAATAAATGAAGACAAACACAAAATACTTTGACCAGGGCGTGACAAGTGTATTTAACAAAATCTACCTACGGGTAGTGTATGCCCATGGGCGACTTGTCTTGGTTTCCCCTTTTCCCACCAGCAATCAAACACAAACACCATAACCAAAACAATACTCACAGGTGACAAAGTGCTATGGAGGTGCTCAAACAAAAGAGAGGTTAATACACAACAAGAGAGTGAAACACAGCGACCTACAGACATGGCATTTATAGAGAGATTGAGCTCCAGAGCAAACAACTGACAAGGTTTTTAAACCAAGGGAAAGGAACTGTGATTGGGTAGGAAACAGGAGGTGTGTCTTCTGATTGATGATTGGTTGGTGACTGATTGGGGAGTGAGGATTTTCACCTGTGAGGGGAGAAGGAGAGCGAACACAGGATACACACACACACACACACACACACACACACACACACACACACACACACACACACACACACACACAGGATACCTGTATCCATAACAATGATGAAGATATGAGAGATGATGAGAGGAGATGATGAAGATGATGAGAGATGATGAAGATGAGAGACGATGAAGATGAGAGATGATGATGAGAGATGATGAAGATGATGATGAGAGATGATGAGAGATGATGAGAGGAGATGATGAAGATGAAGGTGATGAAAATGATGAGAGATGATGATGAGAGATGTGACACAAATCAGAAATGTTTTCTGCCTGAAATCTAGATGTAGGATTGGGCATGATGTGGGATATCCTAAGGAGTAGAAAACACATGCTTCTTGTGCTGTTAAGGATGAACACTGTGTGTGGTTGTGTGTGTGTGTGTCCGTGTGCGTGCATGTGTGAGTGAGAGTGTGGATGCTCTTTGTGTGTGTGTGTGTGTGTGAATGTGTGTGTGTGTGTGTGTGAGTGTGTGTGCATGTGTGAGTGAGTGTGTGGATGCTCTTTGTGTGTGTGTGTGTGAATGTGTGTGTGTGCATGGGTGAGTGAGAGTGTGGATGCTCTTTGTGTGTGTGTGTGTGTGTGTGTGAATGTGTATGTGAGTGTGCGTGGGTGAGTGCTTTCATGCGTGAGTGAGTGTGTGGGTCAGTCCTGTGCAGCGGAAATACTCAATCGAAAGACACTCTGAGACATTCTGACTCACCACTGTGACACACACCCACCCACTACCCTTTCCTCCTCTCATACAGTAGCTAAATTGGGTTTAACACCTTGTCCCATGCGAAAGACGGGGGCTACACATAATGTGTCACAGACCTCCCTTTGCCGGAAGTCAAGGAGAACTTTCATTCAGAATTCAGGTATTCCTCTTCTTCCTCTTCTTCCTCTTCTTCCTCTTCTGAGCTCAGGGATTTCTTCCATTCAAGTTGTTTTCCCTGACCTCAATATTCTTGCATGGCATCTTTGAGAGACTGACCTCTTGTCTGTCTTTCTGTCTTTCTCTCTGTCTTTCTTTCTCTGTCTCTCTGTCTTTCCTTCTCTTTCTCTCCCTCTGTATTTCTTTCTCTTTCTCTCTGTCTTTCTTTCTCTTTGTCTCCCTTCTCTTTCCTATCTTTCTTTCTTTCTGTCTTTGTTTCTCTTTCTTTCTCTCAATCTTTGTTACTCTTTCTTTCTTTTTCTCTCTGTCTTTCTTCCTCTCTGTCTTTCCTTCTCTTTCTCTCTGTCTGTCTTTCTCTCTGTCTTTCCTTCTCTTTCTCTCTGTCTTTCCTTCTCTTTCTCTCTGTCTTACCTCCTCTTTCTATCTGTCTTTTCTTCTCTTTCTCTCTGGCTTTCTCTTTCTCTCTGTCTTTTGCTTTCTCTCTGTCTCTTTCTCTCTGTCTTTCCTTCTCTTTCTCCCTGTCTTCCTTTCTCTCTGTCTTTCCTTCTCTTTCTCTCTGTCTTTCCTTCTCTTTCTCTCTGTCTTTCCTTCTCTTTCTCTGTCTTTCCTTCTCTTTCTCTCTGTCTTTCCTTCTCATTCTCTCTGTCTTTCCTTCTCATTCTCTCTGTCTCTTTCTCTCTGTCTTTCCTTCCCTTTCTCTCTGTCTCTTTCTCTCTGTCTTTCCTTCTCTTTCTCTCTGTCTTTCCTTCTGTTTCTCTCTGTCTTTCCTTCTCTATCTCTCTCTCTCTTTCTCTCTGTCTTTCTCTTTCTCTCTGTCTCTTTCTCTCTGTCTTTCCTTCTCTTTCTCTCAGTCTGTCTTTCTCTCTGTCTTTCTCTCTCTCTTTCCTTCTCTTTCTCTCTGTCATTCCTCTCTTTCTCTCTGTCTTTCCTTCTCTTTCTCTGTCTTTCCTTCTCTTTCTATCTGTCTTTCCTTCTCTTTCTCTGTCTTTCCTTCTCTTTCTCTGTCTTTCCTTCTCTTTCTCTGTCTTTCCTTCTCTTTCTCTCTGTCTGTCCTTCTCTTTCTCTGTCTTTCCTTCTCTTTCTCTCTGTCTTTCCTTCTCTTTCTCTCTGTATTTCCTTCTCTTTCTCTCTGTCTTTCCTTCTCATTCTCTCTGTCTCTTTCTCTCTGTCTTTCCTTCTCTTTCTCTGTCTTTCCTCCTCTTTCTATCTGTCTTTCCTTCTTTTTCTCACTGGCATTCTCTTTTTCTCTGTCTTTCGCTTTCTCTCTGTCTCTTTCTCTCTTTCTTTCCTTGTCCTTCTCTCTGTCTTTCCTTCTCTTTCTCTCTTTCTCTTTCTCTCTGTCTTTCTCTTTCTCTCTGTCTCTTTCTCTCTGTCTTTCCTTCTCTTTCTCTCTGTCTGTCTTTCTCTCTGTCTTTCCTTCTGTTAATCTCTTTCTCTCTGTATTTCTTTCTCTCTCTCTTTCCTTCTCTTTCTCTCTGTCTTTCCTCTCTTTCTCTCTGTCTTCCCTTCTCTTTCTCTGTCTTTCCTTCTCTTTCTATGTCTTTCCTTCTTTTTCTCTCTGTCTTTCCTTCTCTTTCTCTGTCTTTCCTTCTCTTTCTCTCTGTCTTTCCTTCTCATTCTCTCTGTCTCTTTCTCTCTGTCTTTCCTTCTCTTTCTCGCTGTCTCTTTCTCTCTGTCTTTCCTTCTCTTTCTATCTGTCTTTCCTTATCTTTCTCTCTGTCTTTCCTTCTCCTTCTCTCTGTCTTTCCTTCTCTTTCTCTCTTTCTCTTTCTCTCTGTCTTTCTCTTTCTCTCTGTCTCTTTCTCTCTGTCTTTCCTTCTCTTTCTCTCTGTCTGTCTTTCTCTCTGTCTTTCCTTCTCTTAATCTCTTTCTCTCTGTATTTCTTTCTCTCTCTCTTTCCTTCTCTTTCTCTCTGTCTTTCCTCTCTTTCTCTCTGTCTTCCCTTCTCTTTCTCTGTCTTTCCTTCTCTTTCTATCTGTCTTTCCTTCTTTTTCTCTCTGTCTTTCCTTCTCTTTCTCTGTCTTTCCTTCTCTTTCTCTCGGTCTTTCCTTCTCATTCTCTCTGTCTCTTTCTCTCTGTCTTTCCTTCTCTTTCTCTCTGTCTCTTTCTCTCTGTCTTTCCTTCTCTTTCTATCTGTCTTTCCTTATCTTTCTCTCTGTCTTTCCTTCTCCTTCTCTCTGTCTTTCCTTCTCTTTCTCTCTGTCTTTCCTTCTCTATCTCTCTCTCTTTTTCTTTCTCTCTGTCTTTCTCTTTCTCTCTGTCTCTTTCTCTCTGTCTTTCCTTCTCTATCTCTCTGTCTTTCCTTCTCTTTCTCTCTGTCTTTCCTTCTCTTTCTCCGTCTTTCCTTCTCTTTCTCTGTCTTTCCTTCTCTTTCTCTCTGTCTTTCCTTCTCTTTCTCTCTGTCTTTCCTTCTCTTTCTCTCTGTCTTTCCTTCTCTTTCTCTCTGTCTTTCATTCTCTTTCTCTCTGTCTTTCCTTCTCATTCTCTCTGTCTCTTTCTCTCTGTCTTTCCTTCTCTTTCTCTCTCTCTTTCTCTCTATCTTTCCTTCTCTTTCTCTCTGTCTTTCATTCTCTTTCTCTCTGTCTTTCCTTCTCCTTCTCTCTGTCTTTCCTTCTCTTTCTCTCTGTCTTTCCTTCTCTACATCTCTCTCTTTCTCTTTCTCTCTGTCTTTCTCTTTCTCCCTGTCTCTTTCTCTCTGTCTTTCCTTCTCTATATGTCTGTCTTTCCTTCTCTTTCTCTCTGTCTTTCGCTTTCTCTCTGTCTCTTTCTCTCTGTCTTTCCTTCTCTTTCTCCCTGTCTTCCTTTCTCTCTGTCTTTCCTTCTCTTTCTCTCTGTCTTTCCTTCTCTTTCTCTCTGTCTTTTGCTTTCTCTCTGTCTCTTTCTCTCTGTCTTTCCTTCTCTTTCTCCCTGTCTTCCTTTCTCTCTGTCTTTCCTTCTCTTTCTCTCTGTCTTTCCTTCTCTTTCTCTCTGTCTTTCCTTCTCTTTCTCTGTCTTTCCTTCTCTTTCTCTCTGTCTTTCCTTCTCATTCTCTCTGTCTTTCCTTCTCATTCTCTCTGTCTCTTTCTCTCTGTCTTTCCTTCCCTTTCTCTCTGTCTCTTTCTCTCTGTCTTTCCTTCTCTTTCTCTCTGTCTTTCCTTCTGTTTCTCTCTGTCTTTCCTTCTCTATCTCTCTCTCTCTTTCTCTCTGTCTTTCTCTTTCTCTCTGTCTCTTTCTCTCTGTCTTTCCTTCTCTTTCTCTCAGTCTGTCTTTCTCTCTGTCTTTCTCTCTCTCTTTCCTTCTCTTTCTCTCTGTCATTCCTCTCTTTCTCTCTGTCTTTCCTTCTCTTTCTCTGTCTTTCCTTCTCTTTCTATCTGTCTTTCCTTCTCTTTCTCTGTCTTTCCTTCTCTTTCTCTGTCTTTCCTTCTCTTTCTCTGTCTTTCCTTCTCTTTCTCTCTGTCTGTCCTTCTCTTTCTCTGTCTTTCCTTCTCTTTCTCTCTGTCTTTCCTTCTCTTTCTCTCTGTATTTCCTTCTCTTTCTCTCTGTCTTTCCTTCTCATTCTCTCTGTCTCTTTCTCTCTGTCTTTCCTTCTCTTTCTCTGTCTTTCCTCCTCTTTCTATCTGTCTTTCCTTCTTTTTCTCACTGGCATTCTCTTTTTCTCTGTCTTTCGCTTTCTCTCTGTCTCTTTCTCTCTTTCTTTCCTTGTCCTTCTCTCTGTCTTTCCTTCTCTTTCTCTCTTTCTCTTTCTCTCTGTCTTTCTCTTTCTCTCTGTCTCTTTCTCTCTGTCTTTCCTTCTCTTTCTCTCTGTCTGTCTTTCTCTCTGTCTTTCCTTCTGTTAATCTCTTTCTCTCTGTATTTCTTTCTCTCTCTCTTTCCTTCTCTTTCTCTCTGTCTTTCCTCTCTTTCTCTCTGTCTTCCCTTCTCTTTCTCTGTCTTTCCTTCTCTTTCTATGTCTTTCCTTCTTTTTCTCTCTGTCTTTCCTTCTCTTTCTCTGTCTTTCCTTCTCTTTCTCTCTGTCTTTCCTTCTCATTCTCTCTGTCTCTTTCTCTCTGTCTTTCCTTCTCTTTCTCGCTGTCTCTTTCTCTCTGTCTTTCCTTCTCTTTCTATCTGTCTTTCCTTATCTTTCTCTCTGTCTTTCCTTCTCCTTCTCTCTGTCTTTCCTTCTCTTTCTCTCTTTCTCTTTCTCTCTGTCTTTCTCTTTCTCTCTGTCTCTTTCTCTCTGTCTTTCCTTCTCTTTCTCTCTGTCTGTCTTTCTCTCTGTCTTTCCTTCTCTTAATCTCTTTCTCTCTGTATTTCTTTCTCTCTCTCTTTCCTTCTCTTTCTCTCTGTCTTTCCTCTCTTTCTCTCTGTCTTCCCTTCTCTTTCTCTGTCTTTCCTTCTCTTTCTATCTGTCTTTCCTTCTTTTTCTCTCTGTCTTTCCTTCTCTTTCTCTGTCTTTCCTTCTCTTTCTCTCGGTCTTTCCTTCTCATTCTCTCTGTCTCTTTCTCTCTGTCTTTCCTTCTCTTTCTCTCTGTCTCTTTCTCTCTGTCTTTCCTTCTCTTTCTATCTGTCTTTCCTTATCTTTCTCTCTGTCTTTCCTTCTCCTTCTCTCTGTCTTTCCTTCTCTTTCTCTCTGTCTTTCCTTCTCTATCTCTCTCTCTTTTTTCTTTCTCTCTGTCTTTCTCTTTCTCTCTGTCTCTTTCTCTCTGTCTTTCCTTCTCTATCTCTCTGTCTTTCCTTCTCTTTCTCTCTGTCTTTCCTTCTCTTTCTCCGTCTTTCCTTCTCTTTCTCTGTCTTTCCTTCTCTTTCTCTCTGTCTTTCCTTCTCTTTCTCTCTGTCTTTCCTTCTCTTTCTCTCTGTCTTTCCTTCTCTTTCTCTCTGTCTTTCATTCTCTTTCTCTCTGTCTTTCCTTCTCATTCTCTCTGTCTCTTTCTCTCTGTCTTTCCTTCTCTTTCTCTCTCTCTTTCTCTCTATCTTTCCTTCTCTTTCTCTCTGTCTTTCATTCTCTTTCTCTCTGTCTTTCCTTCTCCTTCTCTCTGTCTTTCCTTCTCTTTCTCTCTGTCTTTCCTTCTCTACATCTCTCTCTTTCTCTTTCTCTCTGTCTTTCTCTTTCTCCCTGTCTCTTTCTCTCTGTCTTTCCTTCTCTATATGTCTGTCTTTCCTTCTCTTTCTCTCTGTCTTTCGCTTTCTCTCTGTCTCTTTCTCTCTGTCTTTCCTTCTCTTTCTCCCTGTCTTCCTTTCTCTCTGTCTTTCCTTCTCTTTCTCTCTGTCTTTCCTTCTCTTTCTCTCTGTCTTTTGCTTTCTCTCTGTCTCTTTCTCTCTGTCTTTCCTTCTCTTTCTCCCTGTCTTCCTTTCTCTCTGTCTTTCCTTCTCTTTCTCTCTGTCTTTCCTTCTCTTTCTCTCTGTCTTTCCTTCTCTTTCTCTGTCTTTCCTTCTCTTTCTCTCTGTCTTTCCTTCTCATTCTCTCTGTCTTTCCTTCTCATTCTCTCTGTCTCTTTCTCTCTGTCTTTCCTTCCCTTTCTCTCTGTCTCTTTCTCTCTGTCTTTCCTTCTCTTTCTCTCTGTCTTTCCTTCTGTTTCTCTCTGTCTTTCCTTCTCTATCTCTCTCTCTCTTTCTCTCTGTCTTTCTCTTTCTCTCTGTCTCTTTCTCTCTGTCTTTCCTTCTCTTTCTCTCAGTCTGTCTTTCTCTCTGTCTTTCTTCTCTCTCTCTCTTTCCTTCTCTTTCTCTCTGTCATTCCTCTCTTTCTCTCTGTCTTTCCTTCTCTTTCTCTGTCTTTCCTTCTCTTTCTATCTGTCTTTCCTTCTCTTTCTCTGTCTTTCCTTCTCTTTCTCTGTCTTTCCTTCTCTTTCTCTGTCTTTCCTTCTCTTTCTCTCTGTCTGTCCTTCTCTTTCTCTGTCTTTCCTTCTCTTTCTCTCTGTCTTTCCTTCTCTTTCTCTCTGTATTTCCTTCTCTTTCTCTCTGTCTTTCCTTCTCATTCTCTCTGTCTCTTTCTCTCTGTCTTTCCTTCTCTTTCTCTGTCTTTCCTCCTCTTTCTATCTGTCTTTCCTTCTTTTTCTCACTGGCATTCTCTTTTTCTCTGTCTTTCGCTTTCTCTCTGTCTCTTTCTCTCTTTCTTTCCTTCTCCTTCTCTCTGTCTTTCCTTCTCTTTCTCTCTTTCTCTTTCTCTCTGTCTTTCTCTTTCTCTCTGTCTCTTTCTCTCTGTCTTTCCTTCTCTTTCTCTCTGTCTGTCTTTCTCTCTGTCTTTCCTTCTGTTAATCTCTTTCTCTCTGTATTTCTTTCTCTCTCTCTTTCCTTCTCTTTCTCTCTGTCTTTCCTCTCTTTCTCTCTGTCTTTCCTTCTCTTTCTCTGTCTTTCCTTCTCTTTCTCTCTGTCTTTCCTTCTCATTCTCTCTGTCTTTCCTTCTCATTCTCTCTGTCTCTTTCTCTCTGTCTTTCCTTCCCTTTCTCTCTGTCTCTTTCTCTCTGTCTTTCCTTCTCTTTCTCTCTGTCTTTCCTTCTGTTTCTCTCTGTCTTTCCTTCTCTATCTCTCTCTCTCTTTCTCTCTGTCTTTCTCTTTCTCTCTGTCTCTTTCTCTCTGTCTTTCCTTCTCTTTCTCTCAGTCTGTCTTTCTCTCTGTCTTTCTCTCTCTCTTTCCTTCTCTTTCTCTCTGTCATTCCTCTCTTTCTCTCTGTCTTTCCTTCTCTTTCTCTGTCTTTCCTTCTCTTTCTATCTGTCTTTCCTTCTCTTTCTCTGTCTTTCCTTCTCTTTCTCTGTCTTTCCTTCTCTTTCTCTGTCTTTCCTTCTCTTTCTCTCTGTCTGTCCTTCTCTTTCTCTGTCTTTCCTTCTCTTTCTCTCTGTCTTTCCTTCTCTTTCTCTCTGTATTTCCTTCTCTTTCTCTCTGTCTTTCCTTCTCATTCTCTCTGTCTCTTTCTCTCTGTCTTTCCTTCTCTTTCTCTGTCTTTCCTCCTCTTTCTATCTGTCTTTCCTTCTTTTTCTCACTGGCATTCTCTTTTTCTCTGTCTTTCGCTTTCTCTCTGTCTCTTTCTCTCTTTCTTTCCTTGTCCTTCTCTCTGTCTTTCCTTCTCTTTCTCTCTTTCTCTTTCTCTCTGTCTTTCTCTTTCTCTCTGTCTCTTTCTCTCTGTCTTTCCTTCTCTTTCTCTCTGTCTGTCTTTCTCTCTGTCTTTCCTTCTGTTAATCTCTTTCTCTCTGTATTTCTTTCTCTCTCTCTTTCCTTCTCTTTCTCTCTGTCTTTCCTCTCTTTCTCTCTGTCTTCCCTTCTCTTTCTCTGTCTTTCCTTCTCTTTCTATGTCTTTCCTTCTTTTTCTCTCTGTCTTTCCTTCTCTTTCTCTGTCTTTCCTTCTCTTTCTCTCTGTCTTTCCTTCTCATTCTCTCTGTCTCTTTCTCTCTGTCTTTCCTTCTCTTTCTCGCTGTCTCTTTCTCTCTGTCTTTCCTTCTCTTTCTATCTGTCTTTCCTTATCTTTCTCTCTGTCTTTCCTTCTCCTTCTCTCTGTCTTTCCTTCTCTTTCTCTCTTTCTCTTTCTCTCTGTCTTTCTCTTTCTCTCTGTCTCTTTCTCTCTGTCTTTCCTTCTCTTTCTCTCTGTCTGTCTTTCTCTCTGTCTTTCCTTCTCTTAATCTCTTTCTCTCTGTATTTCTTTCTCTCTCTCTTTCCTTCTCTTTCTCTCTGTCTTTCCTCTCTTTCTCTCTGTCTTCCCTTCTCTTTCTCTGTCTTTCCTTCTCTTTCTATCTGTCTTTCCTTCTTTTTCTCTCTGTCTTTCCTTCTCTTTCTCTGTCTTTCCTTCTCTTTCTCTCGGTCTTTCCTTCTCATTCTCTCTGTCTCTTTCTCTCTGTCTTTCCTTCTCTTTCTCTCTGTCTCTTTCTCTCTGTCTTTCCTTCTCTTTCTATCTGTCTTTCCTTATCTTTCTCTCTGTCTTTCCTTCTCCTTCTCTCTGTCTTTCCTTCTCTTTCTCTCTGTCTTTCCTTCTCTATCTCTCTCTCTTTTTCTTTCTCTCTGTCTTTCTCTTTCTCTCTGTCTCTTTCTCTCTGTCTTTCCTTCTCTATCTCTCTGTCTTTCCTTCTCTTTCTCTCTGTCTTTCCTTCTCTTTCTCCGTCTTTCCTTCTCTTTCTCTGTCTTTCCTTCTCTTTCTCTCTGTCTTTCCTTCTCTTTCTCTCTGTCTTTCCTTCTCTTTCTCTCTGTCTTTCCTTCTCTTTCTCTCTGTCTTTCATTCTCTTTCTCTCTGTCTTTCCTTCTCATTCTCTCTGTCTCTTTCTCTCTGTCTTTCCTTCTCTTTCTCTCTCTCTTTCTCTCTATCTTTCCTTCTCTTTCTCTCTGTCTTTCATTCTCTTTCTCTCTGTCTTTCCTTCTCCTTCTCTCTGTCTTTCCTTCTCTTTCTCTCTGTCTTTCCTTCTCTACATCTCTCTCTTTCTCTTTCTCTCTGTCTTTCTCTTTCTCCCTGTCTCTTTCTCTCTGTCTTTCCTTCTCTATATGTCTGTCTTTCCTTCTCTTTCTCTCTGTCTTTCGCTTTCTCTCTGTCTCTTTCTCTCTGTCTTTCCTTCTCTTTCTCCCTGTCTTCCTTTCTCTCTGTCTTTCCTTCTCTTTCTCTCTGTCTTTCCTTCTCTTTCTCTCTGTCTTTCCTTCGCTTTCTCTGTCTTTCCTTCTCTTTCTCTCTGTCTTTCCTTCTCTTTCTCTCTTTCTTTCCTTATCTTTCTCTCTGTCTTTCCTTCTCCTTCTCTCTGTCTTTCCTTCTCTTTCTCTCTGTCTTTCCTTCTCTATCTCTCTCTCTTTCTCTTTCTCTCTGTCTTTCCTTCTCTTTCTCTCTGTCTTTCCTTCTCTTTCTCCCTGTCTTTCTTTCTTTCTGTCTTTCCTTCTCTTTCTCTCTGTCTTTCCTTGTCTTTCTCTCTGTCTTTCCTTCTCTTTCTCTATGTCTTTCCTTCTCCTTCTCTCTGTCTTTCCTTCTCTTTCTCTCTGTCCTTCCTTCTCTATCTCCCTGTCTTCCTTTCTCTCTGTCTTTCCTTCTCTTTCTCTCTGTCTTTCCTTGTCTTTCTCTCTGTCTTTCCTTCTCTTTCTCTATGTCTTTCCTTCTCCTTCTCTCTGTCTTTCCTTCTCTTTCTCTCTGTCTTTCCTTCTCTATCTCCCTGTCTTCCTTTCTCTCTGTCTTTCCTTCTCTTTCTCTCTGTCTTTCCTTCTATTTCTCTCTGTCTTTCCTTCTCTTTCTCTCTGTCTTTCCTTCTCTTTCTCTGTCTTTCCTTCTCTTTCTCTCTGTCTTTCCTTTTCTTTCTCTCTGTCTTTCCTTCTCTTTCTCTATGTCTTTCCTTCTCCTTCTCTCTGTCTTTCCTTCTCTTTCTCTCTGTCTTTCCTTCTATTTCTCTCTGTCTTTCCTTCTCTTTCTCTCTGTCTTTCCTTCTCTTTCTCTGTCTTTCCTTCTCTTTCTCTCTGTCTTTCCTTCTCTTTCTCTCTGTCTTTCCTTCTCTTTCTCTCTCTTTCCTTCGCTTTCTCTGTCTTTCCTTCTCTTTCTCTCTGTCTTTCCTTCTCTTTCTCTCTTTCTTTCCTTATCTTTCTCTCTGTCTTTCCTTCTCCTTCTCTCTGTCTTTCCTTCTCTTTCTCTCTGTCTTTCCTTCTCTTTCTCCGTCTTTCCTTCTCTTTCTCTGTCTTTCCTTCTCTTTCTCTCTGTCTTTCCTTCTCTTTCTCTCTGTCTTTCCTTCTCTTTCTCTCTGTCTTTCCTTCTCTTTCTCTCTGTCTTTCATTCTCTTTCTCTCTGTCTTTCCTTCTCATTCTCTCTGTCTCTTTCTCTCTGTCTTTCCTTCTCTTTCTCTCTCTCTTTCTCTCTATCTTTCCTTCTCTTTCTCTCTGTCTTTCATTCTCTTTCTCTCTGTCTTTCCTTCTCCTTCTCTCTGTCTTTCCTTCTCTTTCTCTCTGTCTTTCCTTCTCTACATCTCTCTCTTTCTCTTTCTCTCTGTCTTTCTCTTTCTCCCTGTCTCTTTCTCTCTGTCTTTCCTTCTCTATATGTCTGTCTTTCCTTCTCTTTCTCTCTGTCTTTCGCTTTCTCTCTGTCTCTTTCTCTCTGTCTTTCCTTCTCTTTCTCCCTGTCTTCCTTTCTCTCTGTCTTTCCTTCTCTTTCTCTCTGTCTTTCCTTCTCTTTCTCTCTGTCTTTCCTTCGCTTTCTCTGTCTTTCCTTCTCTTTCTCTCTGTCTTTCCTTCTCTTTCTCTCTTTCTTTCCTTATCTTTCTCTCTGTCTTTCCTTCTCCTTCTCTCTGTCTTTCCTTCTCTTTCTCTCTGTCTTTCCTTCTCTATCTCTCTCTCTTTCTCTTTCTCTCTGTCTTTCCTTCTCTTTCTCTCTGTCTTTCCTTCTCTTTCTCCCTGTCTTTCTTTCTTTCTGTCTTTCCTTCTCTTTCTCTCTGTCTTTCCTTGTCTTTCTCTCTGTCTTTCCTTCTCTTTCTCTATGTCTTTCCTTCTCCTTCTCTCTGTCTTTCCTTCTCTTTCTCTCTGTCCTTCCTTCTCTATCTCCCTGTCTTCCTTTCTCTCTGTCTTTCCTTCTCTTTCTCTCTGTCTTTCCTTGTCTTTGTCTCTGTCTTTCCTTCTCTTTCTCTATGTCTTTCCTTCTCCTTCTCTCTGTCTTTCCTTCTCTTTCTCTCTGTCTTTCCTTCTCTATCTCCCTGTCTTCCTTTCTCTCTGTCTTTCCTTCTCTTTCTCTCTGTCTTTCCTTCTCTTTCTCTCTGTCTTTCCTTCTCTTTCTCTGTCTTTCCTTCTCTTTCTCTCTGTCTTTCCTTTTCTTTCTCTCTGTCTTTCCTTCTCTTTCTCTATGTCTTTCCTTCTCCTTCTCTCTGTCTTTCCTTCTCTTTCTCTCTGTCTTTCCTTCTATTTCTCTCTGTCTTTCCTTCTCTTTCTCTCTGTCTTTCCTTCTCTTTCTCTGTCTTTCCTTCTCTTTCTCTCTGTCTTTCCTTCTCTTTCTCTCTGTCTTTCCTTCTCTTTCTCTCTCTTTCCTTCGCTTTCTCTGTCTTTCCTTCTCTTTCTCTCTGTCTTTCCTTCTCTTTCTCTCTTTCTTTCCTTATCTTTCTCTCTGTCTTTCCTTCTCCTTCTCTCTGTCTTTCCTTCTCTTTCTCTCTGTCTTTCCTTCTCTATCTCTCTCTCTTTCTCTCTGTCTTTCTCTCTGTCTCTTTCTCTCTGTCTTTCCTTTTCTATCTCTCTGTCTTTCTCTCTGTCTTTCCTTCTCTTAATCTCTTTCTCTCTGTATTTCTTTCTCTCTGTCTTTCCTTCTCTTTCTCTCTGTCTTTCCTTCTCTTTCTCTCTGTCTTTCCTTCTCTTTCTCTCGGTCTTTCCTTCTCTTTCTCCCTGTCTTTCTTTCTTTCTGTCTTTCCCTCTCTTTCTCTCTGTCTTTCCTTGTCTTTCTCTCTGTCTTTCCTTCTCTTTCTCTATGTCTTTCCTTCTCCTTCTCTCTGTCTTTCCTTCTCTTTCTCTCTGTCTTTCCTTCTCTATCTCCCTGTCTTCCTTTCTCTCTGTCTTTCCTTCTCTTTCTCTCTGTCTTTCCTTGTCTTTCTCTCTGTCTTTCCTTCTCTTTCTCTATGTCTTTCCTTCTCCTTCTCTCTGTCTTTCCTTCTCTCTCTCTCTGTCTTTCCTTCTCTATCTCCCTGTCTTCCTTTCTCTCTGTCTTTCCTTCTCTTTCTCTCTGTCTTTCCTTCTATTTCTCTCTGTCTTTCCTTCTCTTTCTCTCTGTCTTTCCTTCTCTTTCTCTGTCTTTACCTTCTCTTTCTCTCTGTCTTTCCTTTTCTTTCTCTCTGTCTTTCCTTCTCTTTCTCTATGTCTTTCCTTCTCCTTCTCTCTGTCTTTCCTTCTCTTTCTCTCTGTCTTTCCTTCTCTTTCTCCCTGTCTTCCTTTCTCACTGTCTTTCCTTCTCTTTCTCTCTGTCTTTCCTTCTATTTCTCTCTGTCTTTCCTTCTCTTTCTCTCTGTCTTTCCAACTCATTCTCTGTCTTTCCTTCCCTTTCTCTCTGTCTTTCCTTCTCTTTCTCTCTGTCTTTCCTTCTCTTTCTCTGTCTTTCCTTCTCTTTCTCTCTGTCTTTCCTTCTCTTTCTCTCTGTCTTTCCTTCTCTATCTCTCTGTCTTTCTCTCTGTCTTTCCTTCTCTTAATCTCTTTCTCTCTGTATTTCTTTATCTCTGTCTTTCATTCTCTTTCTCTCTGTCTTTCCTTCTCTTTCTCTCTGTCTTTCTTTCTCTCTGTCTTTCCTTCTCTTTCTCTCTGTCTTTCCTTCTCTTTCTCCCTGTCTTTCTTTCTTTCTGTCTTTCCTTCTCTTTCTCTCTGTCTTTCCTTGTCTTTCTCTCTGTCTTTCCTTCTCTTTCTCTCTGTCTTTCCTTCTCCTTCTCCCTGTCTTTCTTTCTCTCTGTCTTTCCTTCTCTTTCTATCTGTCTTTCTTTCTTTCTGTCTGTCTGTCTGTCTATTTCTTACTCTCTTTTTCTTTCTCTCTGTGTGACTGTCTTTCATTTTCCTTCTCTCTATGTGCATTTGTCTCTGTGTCCATAGCTACACCAGTATTACATGCTTGTCTGGCCTCAGCCTCTATTGGCATTGACTTGGCTTCTCAGCAACCTCTGACAGCTGTCTTTACAGACTGACAGCACGGTTCACAGGCTTCCTTGTCCAATAGCGCCACTCACATTTATAAAAGATAATCAATTCATAGCTCAGGTTGTGGATATATCCAGTTATTTTGTACACTGTCTATGCTGGTGCTAGGTAAAGGCTTAGGTGGGAAGGGCACGGATGGCAGCAGGGCGGGGACAGGGTGTGATGTAGTGAGGGGGCGGGGGCACGGATGATGACAGGGCTGGAACACACAAACACACACACACACACACATCTTCATTGTCCTGGTTTCATCCTCAACGTGCTGCCTAATATTATCAAATTGCAGCAGAATGTGGCTTTCTGTGGTTTGCTGATGTTTTCTGTGGTTTGCTTTGCCCTACAGCCAAGGTGTCGTTCTTCCCAGATAAAACCAGACAGACCAAATTGAAATAATTTGTAAATTAATTGTGTGTCAAAGGGGTCAGGTAAGGTGGATATGGTATGGTCCTTAATGTGGCATTTAGTTCAGTTACCTTCACTTTCTTGGGTAAAGGAACAATGGTGGACATCTTGAAGCAAGTGAGGACAACAGACTGAAATAGGGAGAGATTGAATATACCCGTAAAACACTCCAGCCAGTTGGTCTGCACATGCTCTGAGGACGAGGCTTGGGATGCAGTCTGCGTTGGCGTCCCCGAAGTGTCCGGCTCTCCCTTCGTAATCTGTGATTGTCTGGAGTCCTGCCACACATGTCTCATGTCTGAGCCATTGAATTTCCACTCCACTTTGTCCCTGTACTGTTGTTTTGCCTCTTTAAATCGCCTTACGGAGGTCGTAGCTGGTCTGTTTGGACACGTTTATATTCTCAAGTCACCTCAAATCAAATCAAATTTTATTGGTCACGTACACGTGTTTAGCAGATGTTATTGCGGGTGTAGTGAAATGCTTGCGTTGGGTTAAATGCTGTGGTTTGCACTTTTCAGTTTTGCGCGAATGTTGCCATTTTGTCCACAGCTTTGGTTTAGATAAGATCTAAACATCACAGTGGGAACAACGTCAATCCCAGTCAATGTATACGTCGTTCTCAGAGGCGACCTGGAACATCTCCCAGTCTGCGTGATCTAAATAATCTTGAAGCATAGATTCAAGTGATGGACAGAGAACCCTGCTGGCTGAAGGGACATGGACAATATATCCAGAGAGATCCATGTTTCTATAAAACAGAATATGTTACAGTCCCTGATGTCTCTTTGGAAGGAGATCCTCGCCCTGAGCTCATCTGAATGATAATGGATGGTGTGTACATCGAGAGAGTCTGAATAGGGCCCCACTCTTTCTACCTCTTCTCCGGTATGTTGGTGCAGTCCGCAGGATGCCTCTGGAAGTTCAAACCAAGGATCCTGGACAGGGAAGTCGAATTTCTGCTAGAGTTACCACCGATCTAATATCCAAAAGTTATTTCCGGCCATAGGTAAGATGAACAAGAAATATTCTGAGAAAATAACGTAAGAAATACCACTGAAAAAACATTGAAAAAAAAACACGGAAAAAAACTCCCGGAAAACATGAAAAAAAATAATTAAATACTGAAAGTTGTCTCGGAGATAGAAACAAGGTGATCGTGTCTGTCAGAGCCATCTCATTGGTCAATAAATTAAGGTATATTGACCAAATGAGACATATTTACAATTTTACAAAAACACTAGTCCTTGTGTTTCGATGTGAAGCGTATGTAAAATTTCATAGCCTATTGTTTTTTTTTCTTTCCTTAAACAATATTTGTCCACCTCACAGTTTAGCCGTCAGAGATTTGAGCACTAAAATGTATTGATTGCAAAGGCCTATAGGCTTCCACTGTATAATATTCATATTTTAATAATATTTTTTTTTAAATATATATATCCTGGATAAAAGAGGAGAAGCTTAGGCCTATTGTCAGAGAGAGAGATAGAGATATGTTTAGCTGCGGAGTCTGATGATGTGTTGCAGGTGGCACCGCCATGCATTTTCTCTCTCTTGTCTGAAAAGCTAGTGTCTCCTATATATATATATATATATATATATATATAGGAGTACATAAAAGAAGCTAATTTGTTTAATTTGTTTATAAAATACCAGAATATTGTTTTATAAAGATACGCGTTGTGTTTTTAGATTATAGGTGTAACTCTAGTAGACCTAAAACGTACTTCCTGTTGGAGTTAGTATCCTAGGCATGCAATATAATAGTAATAACAATAACACACCAAACCTTCACAAAATGTTTCTAAACTTTATTAAGGTAACATCAAAAGTAAGTCACGCCGTTGTTTATAGGGAAAATACGAGCAGAATATTAACTAGAGGGCACAGAAACCATTACAATTGACACTTCACTTGACCAAAGAAAATGGCTCAACAGAATGAAACAAAACTCTTGCGAACTACTTTTAAGAATTCTAAAAGTTAGAGTCAATTGGAGTGTCTGTACTCCCTGCCCCAGCATCATAGGCCTGCGGTAGCTTCAGCGTAATGATAATAGCCACACCACACCAAATGTCTACAAACGTTTCTAAACTCTCCTCCCAGCCCTCTGATGTCATGGTTGAAGGCTCTGTGAAGGGTCCTGCCCTGTGTGTGTGTGTGTTTGTGTGTGTGTGTGTGTGTGTGTGTGTGTGTGTGTGTGTGTGTGTGTGTGTGTGTGTGTGTGTGTGTGTGTGTGTGTGTGTGTGTATTCATCCTCTTAGGAGGGCCAACAGAGTGGTGTGTGGTCTACCTTGTTGCCTGACAAGATATATATATATATATATATATATATACACACACACACACACACACACACACACACACACACACACACACACACACACACACACACACACACACACACACACACACACACACACACACACACACACACACACACACACACACACACACACACACACACACACACACACACACAGACTCTGGAGGGAGAAGAGAGAATAAACAGGACAGGAAATGAGATATTGTAGCGAAGACAGAGAACGAGGTTGGGTCTCAATACACAACACATTTCATCTCCTCTACAAGATGGCACCGACGGAAAAGAGCGTCATCTTACGAGATCCAACCCAACTTTTTTTTTGTACATTGTACATTTGCCTGCTGGCCTTACTGAGTCTATAGGAACATTCGCCTGCTGGCCATACTGAGTCTATAGGAACATTAGCCTTCTGGCCAAACTGGATCGATTGGAACATTAGCCTGCTGGCCATACTGAGTCTATAGGAACATTAGCCTTCTGGCCAAACTGGATCGATTGGAACATTAGCCTGCTGGCCTTACTGAGTATATAGGAACATTAGCCTGCTGGCCTTACTGAGTATATAGGAACATTAGCCTGCTGGCCAAACTGGATTGATAGGAACATTCGCCTGCTGGTCTTACTGAGTATATAGGAACATTAGCCTGCTGGCCTTACCGAGTCTATAGGAACATTAGTCTGCTGGCCTTACTGAGAGTATATAGGAACATTAGCCTGCTGGCCTTACTGAGTCGATAGGAACATTAGCCTGCTGGTCTTACTGAGTCTATAGGAACATTAGCCTGCTGGCCGTACTGAGTCTATAGGAACATTAGCCTGCTGGCCGTACTGAGTCTATAGGAACATTAGCCTGCTGGTCTTACTGAGTCTATAGGAACATTAGCCTGCTGGTCTCACTGAGTTTATAGGAACATTAGCCTGCTGGTCTTACTGAGTCTATAGGAACATTAGCCTGCTGGTCTTACTGAGTCTATAGGAACATTAGCCTGCTGGCCGTACTGAGTCTATAGGAACATTAGCCTGCTGGTCTTACTGGGTGGATAGGAACATTAGCCTGCTGGCCAAACTGGATCGATAGGAACATTAGCCTGCTGGTCTTACTGAGTATATAGGAACGTTAGCCTGCTGGCCGTACTGAGTCTATAGGAACGTTAGCCTGCTGGCCTTACTGAGTCTATAGGAACATTAGCCTGCTGGCCTTACTAAGTCTATAGGAACATTAGCCTGCTGGTCTTACTGGGTGGATAGGAACATTAGCCTGCTGGCCGTACTGAGTATATAGGAACATTAGCCTGCTGGTCTTACTGGGTCGATAGGAACATTAGCCTGCTGGCCTTACCTGAGTCTATAGAAACATTAGCCTGCTGGTCTTACTGAGTCTATAGGAACATTAGCCTGCTGGCCTTACTGAGTCTATAGGAACATTAGCCTGCTGGTCTTACTGAGTCTATAGGAACATTAGCCTGCTGGTCTTACTGAGTCTATAGGAACATTAGCCTGCTGGCCGTACTGAGTATATAGGAACGTTAGCCTGCTGGTCTCACTGCGTCTATAGGAACATTAGCCTGCTAGTCTTACTGAGTCTATATGAACATTAGCATGCTGGCCTTACTGAGTCGATAGTGAACGTGAGCCTGCTGGCCGTACTGAGTCTATAGGAACGTTAGCCTGCTGGTCTTACTGAGTCGATAGGAACATTAGCCTGCTGGTCTTACTGAGTCTATAGGAACATTAGCCTGCTGGCCGTACTGAGTCTATAGGAACATTAGCCTGCTGGCCGTACTGAGTCTATAGGAACATTAGCCTGCTGGCCGTACTGAGTCTATAGGAACATTAGCCTGCTGGTCTCACTGAGTCTATAGGAACATTAGCCTGCTGGCCGTACTGAGTCTATAGGAACATTAGCCTGCTGGCCGTACTGAGTCTATAGGAACATTAGCCTGCTGGCCGTACTGAGTCTATAGGAACATTAGCCTGCTGGTCTCACTGAGTCTATAGGAACATTAGCCTGCTGGCCTTACTGAGTCTATAGGATCATTAGCCTGCTGGTCTTACTGAGTCTATAGGAACATTAGCCTGCTGGCCTTACTGGGTGGATAGGAACATTAGCCCGAGCTATTTAGGAGGGATATAAAACCTGGCACAAATGATAAATGACAAATGCGTAAATCTGTTTTTCCTGCTGAGAGTTGCCCTATACCTGTACCTGTGCCCAGAGGGGAGGAAAGATCTCATCCAGGCCTGTCTGTTTGACTCCAAGTACCTTGGGGAGGGCCCTAACCTTAAAGATCTCATCCAGGCCTGTCTGTTTGACTCCAAGTACCTTGGGGAGGGCCCTGACCTTAAAGATCTCATCCAAGCCTGTCTGTTTGACTCCAAGTACCTTGGTGAGGGCCCTGACCTTATAGATCTCATCAAAGCCTGTCTGTTAGACTCCAAGTACCTTGGGGAGGGCCCTGAACTTAAAGATCTCATCCAGGCCTGTCTGTTTGACTCCAAGTACCTTGGGGAGGGCCCTGACCTTAAAGATCTCCTCCAGGCCTGTCAGTTTGAATCCAAGTACCTTGGGGAGGGCCCTGACCTTATAGATCTCATCCAAGCCTGTCTGTTTGACTCCACGAAACTTGGGGAGGGCCCTGACCTTAAAGAACTCATCTAGGCTTGTCTGTTTGACTCCACGAATCTTGGGGAGGGCCCTGACCTTAAAGATCTCCTCCAGGCCTGTCAGTGTGACTCCAAGTACCTTGGGGAGGGCCCTGACCTTAAAGATCTCCTCCAGGCCTGTCAGTTTGAATCCAAGTACCTTAGGGAGGGCCCTGACCTTATAGATCTCATCAAAGCCTGTCTGTTTGACTCCAAGTATCTTGGGGAGGGCCCTGACCTTAAAGATCTCATCCAAGCCTGTCTGTTTGTATCCACGAATCTTGGGGAGGGCCCTGACCTTAAAGATCTCATCCAGGCTTGTCTGTTTGACTCCAAGTATCTTGGGGAGGGCCCTGACCTTAAATATCTCATCCAGGCTTGTCTGTTTGACTCCAAGTATCTTGGGGAGGGCCCTGACCTTAAAGATCTCCTCCAGGCCTGTCAGTTTGACTCCAAGTATCTTGGGGAGGGCCCTGACCTTAAAGATCTCATCCAGGCCTGTCTGTTTGACTCCAAGTATCTTGGGGAGGGCCCTGACCTTAAAGATCTCATCCAAGCCTGTCTGTTTGACTCCAATAATGTTGGGGAGGGCCCTGACCTTAAAGATCTCTTCCAGGCCTGTCAGTTTGACTCCAAATACCTTGCTTGCTGTGGTAATAATCCTTCTCGTAATGTTTCTCTGGCTGACAGTGGCATTGCCAAACCCATAAAACAATACAAAAATATAAAATACTCTCAATGAGAGATTTGTCAGTATAGTACAGTCTATATTAAAAGATCCCAGCTTTTTGAGAAAGTACAGAAATACGACTTCAACTCCGACTCAGCTGTTCCACTGTTCATACCGGACCCTATTCCTTTGTTCCCTGGTCTACCAAAACGCTGCAGGCGTAGACGAGGTGGATCTGAGGATGAAGAGAAAATCTAACGGCGCTTCCCCTTCGTGCTTTAGGAAAATGTCCAGTCACTCGAGAATAACATGGATGAGCTTAGTTTGAAAGTCTCCTATCAGAGAGACTTGAAAGGCTACAGTATCATACACTGAGTGTATGTGATAACTGTAAATTATGTTCCATTCTAGGAGAGACTTTTTTCAGCAGGTCACTGTGATAACTGAAAATGATGTTCCATTCTAGGAGTGACTTTTTCAGCAGGTCAAGGTGATAACTGAAAACAATGTCCCATTCTAGGAGTGACTTTTTCAGCAGGTCACTGTGAAAACTGAAAATTATGTTCCAATTCTAGGAGTGACTTTTTTCAGCAGGTCACTGTGAAAACTGAAAAGTGCATCAACTTTGTTGTCAGTATTAATTTTAGATCTGGCTTCAATTTCAGCTCGATTATCGACGCCTGATGTCGTATTCGTTTTTTTTTTGCACATGGTGACTAAAGTTGTTTCATACTTCAGAAGGGCAGAACATATGGTCAGAGTCTGTGGTTGTTGGTTGTTGTTTGTCCTGTGTTTGGCTTTTTTTGTCCACTAGTTTTGCGATGGACATCTCTTTGTCATCGTTCATAGTTACTATTGGAAACATCTGAGCTTCAAACCACTTCTGTTTTTCGGAGACAGACGTGCTCTGCAATGAAGCCAAGCCATGAATACTGTTATAATTACATATACAGGGGAGTACCTATATACAGGGAGTACATACAGTGCCTTGCGAAAGTTTTCGGCCCCCTTGAACTTTGCGACCTTTTGCCACATTTCAGGCTTCAAACATAAAGATATAAAACTGTATTTTTTTGTGAAGAATCAACAACAAGTGGGACACAATCATGAAGTGGAACGACATTTATTGGATATTACAAACTTTTTTAACAAAGCAAAACTGAAAAATTGGGCGTGCAAAATGATTCAGCCCCTTTACTTGGGTGAATAATAAAAAGGTCCCTGATTTGAATCCCCAACTACGTATAACATCTGTCGACATGGTCTGGATAAGACTGTTTACTACTAAAATCATCCCTTTAAAAAGGCACTTGTAATGAATTACAAGGTGTCCCCAACCTCTTGGCCTGAAGTTTGGGAACATTTTAATGTTCTCATTAATAATTGAATAAATCTCGCTAAAACGCTCTCCTGCAAGACCATGCTGCTTAATATTAAATGAAAAAGTTATACTAAAAGTGCATGTCAAGAACAGGTGTTGAGACTTCCTCTCATTTAAGCTGAATCTGGGCGATTCTTTCTCTCATTTAAGCTGAATCTGGGCAATGCTCTGTCTCTCACTCACTCACTCTCTCCCTCCCACTGTCTGTCTTTCATTTCAGCTGAATCTGGGGGATTCTCTCTCTCTGTCCCTCTCTCTATCTCTCTCTCTTTCTCTCTCTCTCTCTCTCTCTCTCTCTCTCTCTCTCTCTCTCTCTCTCTCTCTCTCTCCCCCTCTCTCTCTCTCTCTCCTCCTCTCTCATTCTCTCCTTCTCTAACCCAGGCTGAAAGCTCAATTAGAGATGTCACGGATCATATCCCAAGACTTCTGGTCCACAACAGTGAGGGTTATTTTCAAAACATCGCCCTGAGTGGGGTGTGTGTGTGTGTGCCTTTTCACTGACTTTGTGGGTTTAGAAGATTTGAACGCTGTTTTGAAGGTTGAACAACAAGAAAGGAAGCTTTTCACATTCAATCTTTACTAAGTTCGTCTACTGTCTTTAGATAAAAGGCAGGAGACAGGTTAAAACCTCTGTAAGGTACGTAAGACACTAGCGTCCCATCTGGCCAACATCCAGTGAGGTTGCAGAGCGCCAAATTCAATTACAGAAATGCTCATTATAAAAATTCGGAAAACAAAACATATTTTACATAGGTTTAAAGATTAACCTCTTGTTAATAAATCAACCACAGTGCCATATTTATAAAATGCTTTTCGGCGAAAGAATACCTAGCCCAGAACATACCTAGCCCAGAACATAGCCCAGTTGACAAATTATTACAAACAGTAACCCGCCAAGCAGAAGCATTACAAAACTCAGAAATAGAGATAAAATTAATCCCTTACCTTTGGTGATCTTCATATGGTGGCAATCAGAAGATATTCACTTACTCAATAAATGTTCCTTTTGTTCGATGAAGTCTATTTCTATCCAGAAACCTCATTGTCTTCAGTAATCCACAGGCTCAAACTCAGTCAAAACAATCAGGCAAAAAAATCCAAATTGTATCCGTAAAGTTCATAGAAACATGTCAAATGATGTTTATGTTCAATCCTCAGGCTGTTTTTAGCCTAAATGATAATATTTCAACAGGACAACAACGTCATCAATAAAAAAGGTAAACAAGAAATGCACATGCACACTCGTTCAGACTGGTCTTACTCCCTCATTTATAAGAATACAAGCCTGAAACGATTTCTAAAGACTGTTGACATCTGGTGGAAGACATAGGAGCTGCAAATGGAGTCCTAAGTCAATGGATACTGTAATGGCATAGAATAGAAAACTAAAAAAACAAAACAAAAGGAATGTATTTTTCTCAGGTTTTCTGTTATACTCACAGACACTATTGTAACAGTTTTGGAAAACTTTAGAGTGTTTTCTATCCAAATATACCAGTTATATGCATATCATATCGTCTGGGTCCGAGTAGCAGGCCGTTTAGTTTGGGCATGCTTTTCATCCACAATTCCGAATGCTGCACCCTAGCCTAGAGAGGTTATTAAAGAAGATTTTTTAATCCTTGAGACAATTGAGACGTGGATTGTGTGCCATTCAGAGGGTGAATGGGCAAGACAAAATATTTAAGTGACTTTGAACAGGGTATGGTGGTAGGTGCATTTGAACGGGTTATGGTACACCGGTTTGAATATGTCAAGAACTGCGAGGCTGCTTGGTTTGTCACGCTTCCCGTGAGTATCAAGAATAGTCAACCACCCAAAGGACATCCAGCCAACGTGACACAGCTGTGGAAAGCACCAGAGTCAACATGGGCCAGCATCCCTGTGGAACGCTTTAGACACCTTGTAGAGTCCCTGCCCCGACGAAGTGAAGCTGTTCTGAGGGCAAAAGTGGGGTGTAACTCAATATTCGTGAAGGTTTTCCTAATCTTTGGCATACTTAGTGTATCTTCAACAGTAAATAAAGGAATGACTGTGTCCCAATTGGTCCCCCTATAGGCCCTTAACAAAAGTACTGCACTATTTAGGCAATAGGAATGCACTAATTGTCTGTGATACTGCAGACTTCTGTCTAGAATTAAGAGGACAAAGTGCACTTAAAAAGAAGTCAAAATACGTCCACTAAATAAGGAATATGGCGCCATTTGGGACACAAGCAGAACAAGAGAGAGCCAGTTTCCCCTTGACACGGTCATTACGTCTGTGGATGGATACCGGGCCTGTCTTCCTGCTGACGGGCCCCAGAAAACACAATGCAGCGACACGTGTTTGTGTCACAAAACGGCCATGAGCCAACGCTCTGCTCTGGTGAATTAACAGTGCCCTATATAGGGAATGGTGTTCCACATGTTAACTGTAAGTGACCCATCATATTCTGTATGTTTCTATTAGATTACGTTAGATCAGGCTCATGGAGGATTCTAGTTCTTCTCCAGTTGGAGCAGTTGGATGGTCCACCACTGAATGCCCTGACTCTCTACGATGCGGCGAAGCAAACTAGACAACTAGACAACGTATGTTAAGCTTTGGTTTGACATTTAAAGAAGCAAGAAATTGTAATTATTACTGAGTTTATAAAAATGTTCTTCTTCATTTCACCTCTTCAAATGACTTCAGGACCGTCGGCTGTCCGAGCCCCCCAGGAGGTGGCCCATCTACCAGAACCAGGGATTTTGTATCAGTCTGATTCTCTGTGCTCTGAGTTGGAGGGGGACCAGCTTGAGGTGAGGCTAAACCTTCCAAAAGTGTTGAAAATTACATATCTCCCATCTATAACACTGCAAAATGACATTTTCTCACTGTACAGTGTAACCTGTGTGTTTGCTTGTTTACGTCTCTGTCTCCTACCCTGTTTCCTTTAACTCTGCTCCTGTTCTCCAGGACCTAGTGGTTCGGCCCAACACCCAGACCCAGAACCACCTGATGCCCTCCATTTCCTGTTCTCCAGGACCTAGGGGCTCTGCCCTACTGTTATATCAATATGTTTGGACCATGATAGTTTATAATCCAGGGTTACTCCAAGCAGTTTAGTTTCCTCAACTTGCTCAATTTCCACATTATTTATTACAAGATTTAGTTGAGGTTTAGTGAATGATTTAGTGAATGATTTGTCCCAATTGCAATGCTTTTAGTTTTTGAAATATTTAGGACTAACTTATTATTTGCTACCCCATTCTGAAACTAACTGCAGCTCTTAGTTAAGTGTTGCAGTCATTTCAGTCACTGTAGTAGTTCATTTGTATAGTGTTGAGTCATCCGCATACATAGACACACCGGCTTTACTCAAAGCATGTCGTTAGTATCCGCCAAACCCAGAATCATCCGTCGGACTGCCAGATGGTGAAGAGTGATTCATCACTCCAGAGAACGCTTTTCCACTGCTCCAGAGTCCAATGGCGGCGAGCTTTACAGCGCATGCATAGGTCAACTGTAAAGTTTGTTGAAGGAGGAATAATGGTCTGGGGCTGTTTTATAATAATAATAAATAATATCCCATTTAGCAGACGCTTTTGTCCAAAGCGACTTACAAGTCGGCTGGGGCCACTACTTTTTGCATATGGGTGGCCCCAGTGGGAAACGAACCCACGACGCTTGGCGTTGCAAGCGCCATGCTCTACCGACTGAGCCACACAGGACCCCTCGTGTTTTACATGTAACAGTAGATGTACAATTGTACAGTCTGAGTATATCTAAATGCAGTCTGAGTATATCTAAATGCAGAAAGATTAACAGAGAACCCTGACAAATAACCTTGTGTTCTATACAGAACCCTGACAAACGACCCCGTGTTCTATACAGAACCCTGATAAACAGCCTCGTGTTCTATACAGAATCCTGAAAAAAGACCTTGTGTTCTATACAGAACCCTGACAAACGACCTCGTGTTCTATAAAGAACCCTGACAAATGACCTCGTGTTCTTTACAGAACCCTGACAAACGTCGCCGTGTTCTATACAGGACCCTGACAAACAACGTCGTGTTCTATACAGAACCCTGACCAACGGCCTCGTCTTCTATACAGAACCCTGACAAACGACCTCGTGTTCTATACAGAACCCTGACAAACGATCTTGTGTTCTATACAGAACCCTGACAAACGACCTCGTGTTCTATACAGAACCCTGACAAACGACCTCGTGTTCTATACAGAACCCTGACAAACGGCCTCATGTTCTATACAGGACCCTGACAAACGACCTTGTGTTCTATACAGAACCCTGACAAACGGCCTCGTGTTCTATACAGAACCCTGACAAACGGCCTCGTGTTCTATACAGAACCCTGACAAACGGCCTTGTGTCAACCATTCATATGAATATGAAAGGTAACAAGGGGAAGAGGGTCTTTGAGTTCAAATCACAACCTTTTACGTGACGTTGGAATACCTTCTCGAGCTTGCCTAATTTAAAATAAGGGTTAAATAATAAAATATTCTCTAGATAATTTAGCTTTTCCCACTTTACAGCCACTGTGAGTCTTGGGGACTCAAAGTCTACAGAAGCAGAAACACTACAGGCAATGTCAACCTGCCTGCAAGGGGGGCAGTGGGAGGGCCAAAGAGGAAGGGGATGAGAAGAGGACATTGGGAGGGCCAATGAGGAAGGGGATGAGAAGAGGACAGTGGGAGGGCCAATGAGGAAGGGGATGAGAAGAGGGGCAGTAGGAGGGCCAATGAGGAAGGGGATGAGAAGAGGACAGTGGGAGGGCCAATGAGGAAGGGGATGAGAAGAGGACAGTGGGAGGGCCAATGAGGAAGGGGATGAGAAGAGGACAGTGGGAGGGCCAATGAGGAAGGGGATGAGAAGAGGACAGTGGGAGGGCCAATGAGGAAGGGGATGAGAAGAGGACAGTGGGAGGGCCAATGAGGAAGGGGGTGAGAAGAGGACAGTGGGAGGGCCAATGAGGAAGGGGGTGAGAAGAGGACAGTGGGAGGGACAATGAGGAAGAGGGTGAGAAGAGGACAGTGGGAGGGCCAATGAGGAAGGGGGTGAGAAGAGGGTAGTGGGAAGGCCAATGAGGAAGGGGGTGAGAAGAGGACAGTGGGAGGGACAATGAGGAAGGGGATGAGAAGAGGACAGTGGGAGGGCCAATGAGGAAGGGGATGAGAAGAGGACAGTGGGAGGGCCAATGAGGAAGGGGATGAGAAGAGGACAGTGGGAGGGCCAATGAGGAAGGCGGTGAGAAGCGGACAGTGGGAGGGACAATGAGGAAGGGGATGAGAAGAGGACAGTGGGAGGGCCAATGAGGAAGGGGGTGAGAAGCGGACAGTGGGAGGGCCAATGAGGAAGGGGATGAGAAGAGGACAGTGGGAGGGCCAATGAGGAAGGGAGTGAGAAGAGGACAGTGGGAGGGCCAATGAGGAAGGGGATGAGAAGAGGACAGTGGGAGGGCCAATGAGGAAGGGGGTGAGAAGAGGACAGTGGGAGGGCCAATGAGGAAGGGGGTGAGAAGAGGACAGTGGGAGGGACAATGAGGAAGAGGGTGAGAAGAGGACAGTGGGAGGGCCAATGAGGAAGGGGGTGAGAAGAGGGTAGTGGGAGGGCCAATGAGGAAGGGGGTGAGAAGAGGACAGTGGGAGGGACAATGAGGAAGGGGATGAGAAGAGGACAGTGGGAGGGCCAATGAGGAAGTGGATGAGAAGAGGACAGTGGGAGGGCCAATGAGGAAGGGGATGAGAAGAGGACAGTGGGAGGGACAATGAGGAAGGCGGTGAGAAGCGGACAGTGGGAGGGCCAATGAGGAAGCGGGTGAGAAGTGGACAGTGGGAGGGCCAATGAGGAAGGGGGTCAGAAGAGGACAGTGGGAGGGCCAATGAGGAAGGGGGTGAGAAGAGGGTAGTGGGAAGGCCAATGAGGAAGGGGATGAGAAGAGGACAGTGGGAGGGCCAATGAGGAAGGGGGTGATAGAGTTGTTAGGAAGTTAAAGTCAACAAAGCCTGTTCCGTCGTTTATTATCAATCTAATCTGTGTTTCCACGAGCCTGTGCCAGAAAGGTTTTTTACAAATCTTTTTTTATAGATTTTTTGGGCGATTGTGATGCAATAAATTAATTTTGACAATTTTTTTTTTGACGGACAAAGGTTTACATAACGCTTTCCAAGACACCCATTTAATTGTGTTCCACAGAATGACAACAGCCGACAGTAGAATAGGCCTTAACTCTGTAAAATACATTCTGCACCATGAGCAGAAATCTACATATCAGGGTGCTTTTCAAGAGTTTTTCCCCCTAGCTCTCATCCTTATTTAA
This sequence comes from Oncorhynchus masou masou, assembly GCF_036934945.1. Classification (NCBI taxonomy): domain Eukaryota; kingdom Metazoa; phylum Chordata; class Actinopteri; order Salmoniformes; family Salmonidae; genus Oncorhynchus; species Oncorhynchus masou. The sequence goes on along the minus strand of NC_088212.1, from coordinate 4,298,051 downwards.
TGTAAAGAAGTTTACATCACAAAATGGCAAGTACTTCTAAACATCTAATCAACACACTTCATGGACTGGTGATAATCCCTGTTGAGTTTATGGACTGGTGATAATACCTGTTGAGTTTATGGACTGGTGATAATCCCTGTTGAGTTTATGGACTGGTGATAATCCCTGTGGAGTTTATGGACTGGTGATAATCCCTGTGGAGTTTATGGACTGGTGATAATCCCTGTGGAGTTTATGGACTGGTGATAATCCCTGTGGAGTTTATGGACTGGAGATAATCACTGTTGAGTTTATGGAGTGTTCTGGTCAAATCAGATGACAATGTGTTCTCAACCTCACTCCAGTATTTACATTTAACTAATTACTCGTCGAGTATAGTATAGTATAGTATAGTATAGTATAGTATAGTATAGTATAGTTTAGTATAGTATAGTATAGTATAGTTTAGTTTAGTATAGTATAGTATAGTATAGTATAGTATGGTATAGTATAGTTTAGTATAGTATAGTATAGTATAGTATAGTATAGTATAGTATAGTATAGTGTAATACAGTATAGTATGGTATGGTATGGTATGGTATGGTATAGTTTAGTATAGTATATTATAGTATAGTATAGTATAGTATGGTATAGTTTAGTATAGTATAGTATAGTATAGTTTAGTATAGTGTAGTATAGTATAGTATAGTATAGCATAGCATAGTATAGTATAGTATAGTATGGTATGGTATAGTTTAGTATAGTATATTATAGTATAGTATAGTATGGTATAGTATAGTATGGTATAGTTTAGTATAGTATAGTATAGTTTAGTTTAGTATAGTATAGTATAGTATAGTATAGTTTAGTATAGTATAGTATAGTATAGAATAGCATAGTATAGTATAGTATAGTATAGCATAGTATAGTATAGTATAGTATAGTATAGTATGGTATGGTATAGTTTAGTATAGTATATTATAGTATAGTATAGTATGGTATAGTATAGTATGGTATAGTTTAGTATAGTATAGTATAGTATAGTTTAGTTTAGTATAGTATAGTATAGTATAGTATAGTTTAGTATAGTTTAGTATAGTTTAGTATAGTTTAGTTTAGTTTAGTTTAGTTTAGTATAGTTTACAAACTCGATAGTAAAGAGAAAAAAATCACCTTGGTAACCAACGTCTCCACCAGATATGACCCACACGCTATTTGTAAACATTTTTTTGCGTGGTAGTTGATGTTAGCCAGGGCTAGTCTGCTGTACCTACGCCAATACTCTGGTATTTCTCCGTCTAAATCTTAGCTTCAGTATTTTAAAAAGGTGAGCCAACATGTTTTCAACGTTTATATTGCCATGACTGATCAAACATTTCCCCATTTTCTCTCTTGTCTATTGCAGACAAACTGTATAGTGAGCAATATGCTTGGAACATTGAAACGCAATACAGTACAGTCACAGTATCGTATCGTACAGAGAGAGGACAGACAGAGAGAGGACAGCGATAAGGGCATAAATAGGACAGACAGAGAGGACAGACAGAAAGGACAGAAAGAAAGGACAGACAGAAAGAGAGAGGACAGACAGAGAGAGAGAGGACAGACAGAGAGAGGACAGACAGAGAGAGGACAGACAGAGAGAGAGGACAGACAGAGAGGACAGACAGAGAGAGAGGGGACACACATAGAGGACAGACAGAAAGAGAGAGGACAGACACAGAGAGAGAGAGGACAGACAGAGAGAGGACAGACAGAGAGAGAGGACAGACAGAGAGGACAGACAGAGAGCGAGAGGACAGACAGAGAGAGAGAGGACAGACAGAGAGATCAGACAGAAAGAGAGAGGACAGACAGAGAGAGGACAGACAGAGAGAGAGAGAGGACAGACAGAGAGAACAGACAGAAAGAGAGAGGACAGACAGAGAGAGAGGGGACAGAAAGAGAGAGGACAGACAGATAGAGAGAGAGGACAGAGAGAGAGGACAGACAGAGGACAGACAGAGAGAGAGGACAGACAGAGAGAGGACAGACAGAAAGAGAGGACAGACAGAGAGGACAGACAGAGAGAGAGAGGACAGAGAGAGAGAGAGGACAGAGAGAGAGAACAGATAGAGAGAGGACAGAGAGAGAGAGGACAGACAGAGAGGACAGACATAAAGATGACAGACAGAGAGATGACAGACAGAAAGATGACAGACAGAGAGAGGACAGACAGAGAGAGGACAGCCAGAGAGAGAGGACAGACAGAGAGGACAGCCAGAGAGAGAGAGGACAGGCAGAAAGAGAGAGGACAGACACAGAGAGAGAGGACAGACAGAGAGAGGGGACAGACAGAAAGATGACAGACAGAGAGAGGACAGACAGAGAGGGGACAGACAGAGAGAGAGGACAGACAGAGAGGCCATACAGAGAGAGAGAGGACAGACAGAGAGGACAGACAGAAAGAGAGAGGACAGACACAGAGAGAGAGGACAGACAGAGAGAGGACAGACAGAGAGAGAGGACAGACAGAGAGGACAGACAGAGAGAGAGGACATACAGATAGAGAGGACAGACAGAGAGGACAGACAGAGAGAGAGAGGACAGACAGAGAGGACATACAGAGAGAACAGACAGAAAGAGAGAGGACAGACAGAAAGAGAGAGGACAGACAGAGAGAGAGAGGACAGAAAGAGAAAGGACAGACAGAGAGAGAGAGGACAGACAGAGAGAGAGGGGACAGAAAGAGAGAGGACAGACAGAGAGAGAGAGAGAGGACAGAGAGAGAGGGCAGACAGAGAGAGAGGACAGACAGAGAGAGAGAGGACAGAAAGAGAGGACAGACAGAGAGAGAGAGGACAGACAGAGAGAGAGGACAGACAGAGAGAGGACAGACAGAAAGAGAGGACAGACAGAGAGGACAGACAGAGAGGACAGACAGAGAGAGAGGACAGAGAGAGAGAGAGGACAGAGAGAGAGAGGACAGATAGAGAGAGGACAGAGAGAGAAGACAGACAGAGAGGACAGACAGAAAGATGACAGACAGAAAGATGACAGACAGAGAAAGGACAGACAGAAAGAGGACAGACAGAAAGAGGACAGACAGAAAGAGGACAGACAGAGGGCATACATAGAGACTATTAGATACAGAGAAAAGAGACAACAGTATCTAACCTTGAAGACCCTGACCAATTGGTAACCTCTGAAATCAAACACAGAAGCAATGAAACATTTTTTTTTTTGAAAATGACAAGCATACGGGGAAACTGACAAAATTAGTGCCATGTGTTCACTCTCAGTTCCATTGTGAAGAAAACAATGGCTGGTATCAAACTAGTCACATCTGGTTTCGGTGTACCAGAGTTTACAGTCTAAGAAACTACAACAGACACAAACCATTCCTCACGGGACTTTCCACTGCTGCAACGGAGAGAAACTTTTCAGCAATTACGACCAAAAACTTGGTTCTGTTTACTGATTTGTTGAGTTGTCTTGCAGTTAACGGCAGTGGGCATCAAACCAGGAACTGTAGAACACACACACACACACATCTCCATTTCCCTGTAGGATTCATGTCATTGTTTCCTTTTTAATTTATTTTAAATTTTCTCTCCCCTTTTTGTTTTTTTATCTTTATTTATTTTTATCTTTATCCGTGGAACAGAATCCTGGAACAGTCAGGTTAGAGATATTTCTCTTTTCAAGGGATAGAAAGGTCCTTCATTTTTTTCCCCCTGCGAGGTCATTCAGGGTTGTTGTTGACCGCTGTTTTACACAATCTCATTCCCAAGGAGAGGACGTGTCTTCATTTGTTCAGTTAATCAACGGTCTTGTCACTGACCGTCTCCCTTCACGACACTGTCCTTTCTAATAATTTCTTCTCCTCGGGAGATCAGAGTTCATAAGGAATTTTCACTCAACTTTCATTGCTTTACAAATTGAGTTGCTTCTTGATTGCTTTTGTGAAACACCTCCCTTGGTCTAATTCACACACTTATGAAGAGGACAACCCTGGTCATCCCTACTGCCTCTGATCTGGAGGACTCACTAAACAGAGAACAACCCTGGTCCTCCCTACTGCCTCTGATCTGGAGGACTCACTAAACAGAGAACATCCCTGGTCCTCCCTACTGCCTCTGATCTGGAGGACTCACTAAACAGAGAACATCCCTGGTCCTCCCTACTGCCTCTGATCTGGAGGACTCACTAAACAGAGAACATCCCTGGTCCTCCCTACTGCCTCTGATCTGGAGGACTCACGAAACAGAGAACATCCCTGGTCCCCCCTACTGCCTCTGATCTGGCGGACTCACTAAAACACATATTTAATTTGTAAATGATGTCTGAGTGCTGGAGCGTGCCCCCTGTGTGATAAGGTTGCGTCTAGGTGTAGGAGTCAGGTGCAGGAGAGCAGGGATGTCTGAGAAGCGTATTTTAATAGGACAGTCCACCAACACAGGAATGGCACAATCGAAAAAAGTACAACGCCCTCGACAACAGAGAACCCGTACAACGCACAGAGGAACAAACAACGTTCCGACAATCAAATGACATCACAATGACAGAAAGACAGACAGACACCCTCCGCACAAACTTAGGCAGGCAACAGGGTAAATAATTAAAGCAAATGAAACCAGGTGTGAAAAAGAACCAAAGACAAAACAAACAGAACAGGTAAAAGGGAAGACCGGCGACGCCGACCGCCGAAGGAAGAAGCCAAGGAACTTCGATAGAAGTCGTGACACCCTGGCTATCCGTAAATTTAAAAAAAGAAAAGAAAATGGCGCCGTCTGGTTTTTGGAATATGATATGATTTATATTTTAGCAATTACATTTAATTTTGATACTTAAAACTTGTTAGGGCTGCAATCCCGTTAACGGGATCGATATGACAACAGCCAGTAAAAGTGCAGGGCGCCAAATTCAAAACAACACAAATCTCATAATTAAAATTCCTGAAACAAACATGTATCTTATACTGTTTTAAAGGTAATCTTGTTGTTATTAATCCCACCACAGTGTCCGATTTCAAATAGGCATTACAGCGAAAGCACCACAAACGATTATGTTAGGTTACCAACAACTCACAGAAAAACACAGCCGTTTTTCCAACCAAAGAGTCGCAAAAGCACAAATAGAGATAAAATGAATCACTAACCTTTGATGATCTTCATCAGATGACACACATAGGACTTCATGTTACACAACAGATGTATGTTTGGCTTGATAAAGTTCATATTTATATAAACAAATCTGAGTTTACACTGGCGCGATACATTCACTAGTTCAAAAACATCGGGTGATATTGCAGTGAGGCACATCATTTTATAGAAATACTCATTATAAATGTTGATGAAAATACAATTGTTGGACATGGAAATATAGATATACCTCTTCTTAATGCAACCGCAGTGTCAGATTTAAAAACAACTTTACGGAAAAGCAAACCATGCAATAATCTGAAAACAGCGCCCAGAATACAATTATCCGCCATGTTGGAGTCAACAGAATCAGAAATCTGGAAAGGGGTTAGACACAACCCTGACCTAAACCCTGACCTATCTGGAGACGGGATAAACACAACCCTGACCAATCTGGAGAGGGGTTAAACACAACCCTGACCTATCTGGAGAGGAGATAAACACAACCCTGACCTATCTGGAGAGGGGTTAAACACAACCCTGACCTATCTGGAGAGGGGTTAAACACAACCCTGACCTATCTGGAGAGGGGTTAAACACAACCCTGACCTATCTGGAGAGGGGTTAAACACAACCCTGACCTATCTGGAGGGGGGATAAACACAACCCTGACCTATCTGGAGAGGGGTTAAACACAACCCTGACCTATCTGGAGAGGGGTTAAACACAACCCTGACCTATCTGGAGAGGTAGAGGGGAGAGGGGATAAACACAACCCTGACCTATCTGGAGAGGGGTTAAACACAACCCTGACCTATCTGGAGATGTGATAAACACAACCCTGACCAATCTGGAGAGGGGTTAAAAACAACCCTGACCTATCTGGAGAGGGGATAAACACAACCCTGACCTATCTGGAGGGGTAGAGGGGAGAGGGGTTAAACACAACCCTGACCTATCTGGAGAGGGCTTAAACACAACCCTGACCTATCTGGAGAGGGGTTAATCACAACGCTGACCTATCTGGAGAGGGGTTAAACACAACCCAGACCTATCTGGAGAGGGCTTAAACACAACGCTGACCTATCTGGAGAGGGCTTAAACACAACCCTGACCTATCTGGAGAGGGGTTAAACACAACCCTGACCTATCTGGAGAGGGGTTAAACACAACCCTGACCTATCTGGAGAGGGGTTAAACACAACCCTGACCTAACTGGAGGGGTAGAGGGGAGAGGGGATAAACACAACCCTTACCTATCTGGAGAGGTAGAGGGGAGAGGGGTTATACACAACCCTGACCTATCTGGAGGGGTAGAGGGGAGAGGGGATAAACACAACCCTTACCTATCTGGAGAGGTAGAGGGGAGAGGGGTTATACACAACCCTGACCTATCTGGAGAGGTAGAGGGGAGAGGGGTTATACACAACCCTGACCTATCTGGAGAGGTAGAGGGGAGAGGGGATAAACACAACCCTGACCAATCTGGAGAGGGGTTAAACACAACCCTGACCTATCTGGAGAGGGGATAAACACAACCTGGACTATCTGGAGAGGGGTTAAACACAACCCTGACCTATCTGGAGAGGGGATATACACAACCCTGACCTATCTGGAGAGGGGTTAAACACAACCCTGACCTATCTGGAGAGGGGTTAAACACAACCCTGACCTATCTGGAGAGGTAGAGGGGAGAGGAGATAAACACAACCCTGACCTATCTGGAGAGGGGATAAACACAACCTGGACTATCTGGAGAGGGGTTAAACACAACCCTGACCTATCTGGAGAGGGCTTAAACACAACCCTGACCTATCTGGAGGGGTAGAGGTGAGAGGGGTTAAACACAACCCTGACCTATCTGCAGAGAGGATAAACACAACCCTGACCTATATGGAGAGGGGTTAAACACAACCCTGACCTATCTGGAGGGGTAGAGGGGAGAGGGGTTAAACACAACCCTGACCTATCTGGAGAGGTAGAGGGGAGAGGGGTTAAACACAACCCTTACCTATCTGGAGAGGTAGAGGGGAGAGGGGTTAAACACAACCCTTACTGGTCTCCCGTGGGAATCTAACTGACAACGCTGGCGTTGCAAGCGCAGGACATCTCGCGGGACAAGTTGATTGAGAACTCTGGCTATGCTCACACAGGCAGTCTACTGGAACATGTACAGTCAATGCTGAGGCTAAAGTAGGGCGTGTGGGGTTTGACTGGAAACTCTCTCCCTCTTTCACTTTCACTTTCCAAATAAAACCAAATAAAAATGGTCACATGCGCCGAATACAACAGGTGTAGACTTGACCATGAAATGCTTGCTTCCTTTCCCAATGATGCAGCGATGAGTAAAACTTTTTTTTTAAATGTACACATATAAAATATTCACCATCTGTCACTGTCTCTCCAGCTTTCGATGAGTCACATCCCAGCTAGCACATTTGGTTCCTTGGAAGTTGAAGGAACGTATGTTTTTGGTTTTACATTGGTTTTGGGAGTGAAACTATACGTTTCCTGGACGGCAAAACAGATTGTATATATATTTAGTTTGTTTTACATTCAGAGAATAGAAATGAAATGTTTTTCTGTTCTGGGAATGTTACTTTAAATTTGCAGGGATGTTCTGGGAACGTTTGACCTTGGATCCCTGAACGTTTTCCAGGTATGTTTATATTAACACCCTGAGAACCCAGTGCTACAAATTGTCAACAAGGCTGCAAAGGATTTCTCTTAATGGAGCCTAGTGGTTAGAGTGTTGGGCCAGTAACCAGCAGGTAGCCTAGTGGTTAGAGTGTTGGGCCAGTAACCAGCAGGTAGCCTAGTGGTTAGAGCGTTGGGCCAGTAACCAGCAGGTAGCCTAGTGGTTATAGCGTTGGGCCAGTAACCAGCAGGTAGCCTAGTGGTTAGAGTGTTGGGCCAGTAACCAGCAGGTAGCCTAGTGGTTATAGCGTTGGGCCAGTAACCAGCAGGTAGCCTAGTGGTTAGAGTGTTGGGCCAGTAACCAACAGGTAGCCTAGTGGTTAGAGTGTTGGGCCAGTAACCAGCAGGTAGCCTTGTGGTTAGAGTGTTGGACTAGTAACCAGCAGGTAGACTAGTGGTTAGAGTGTTGGGCCAGTAACCAGCAGGTAGCCTTGTGGTTAGAGTGTTGGACTAGTAACCAGCAGGTAGACTAGTGGTTAGAGTGTTGGGCCAGTAACCAGCAGGTAGCCTAGTGGTTAGAGTGTTGGGCCAGTAACCAGCAGGTAGCCTAGTGGTTATAGCGTTGGGCCAGTAACCAGCAGGTAGCCTAGTGGTTAGAGTGTTGGGCCAGTAACCAGCAGGTAGCCTAGTGGTTATAGCGTTGGGCCAGTAACCAGCAGGTAGCCTAGTGGTTAGAGTGTTGGGCCAGTAACCAGCAGGTAGCCTAGCGGTTGGAGTGTTGGGCCAGTAACCAGCAGGTAGCCTAGTGGTTAGAGTGTTGGGCCAGTAACCAGCAGGTAGCCTAGTGGTTATAGCGTTGGGCCAGTAACCAGCAGGTAGCCTAGTGGTTAGAGTGTTGGGCCAGTAACCAGCAGGTAGCCTAGTGGTTGGAGTGTTGGGCCAGTAACCAGCAGGTAGCCTAGTGGTTAGAGTGTTGGGCCAGTAACCAGCAGGTAGCCTAGTGGTTAGAGTGTTGGACTAGTAACCAGCAGGTAGCCTAGTGGTTAGAGTGTTGCACTAGTAAACAGCAGGTAGCCTAGTGGTTAGAGTGTTGGGCCAGTAACCAGCAGGTATCCTAGTGGTTAGAGTGTTGGGCCAGTAACCAACGGGTAGCCTAGTGGTTAGAGTGTTGGGCCAGTAACCAGCAGGTAGCCTAGTGGTTAGAGTGTTGGGCCAGTAACCAACATGTAGCCTAGTGGTTAGAGTGTTGGGCCAGTAACCAACAGGTAGCCTAGTGGTTAGAGTGTTGGGCCAGTAACCAGCAGGTAGCCTAGTGGTTAGAGTGTTGGGCAAGTAACCAACAGGTAGCCTAGTGGTTAGAGCGTTGGGCCAGTAACCAGCAGGTAGCCTAGTGGTTAGAGTGTTGGGCCAGTAACCAGCAGGTAGCCTAGTGGTTAGAGTGTTGGGCCAGTAACCAGCAGGTAGCCTAGTGGTTATAGCGTTGGGCCAGTAACCAGCAGGTAGCCTAGTGGTTAGAGTGTTGGGCCAGTAACCAGCAGGTAGCCTAGTGGTTGGAGTGTTGGGCCAGTAACCAGCAGGTAGCCTAGTGGTTAGAGTGTTGTACTAGTAACCAGCAGGTAGCCTAGTGGTTAGAGTGTTGGGCCAGTAACCAGCAGGTAGCCTAGTGGTTAGAGTGTTGGACTAGTAACCAGCAGGTAGCCTAGTGGTTAGAGTGTTGGGCCAGTAACCAGCAGGTAGCCTAGTGGTTAGAGTGTTGGACTAGTAACCAGCAGGTAGCCTAGTGGTTAGAGTGTTGGACTAGTAACCAGCAGGTAGCCTAGTGGTTAGAGTGTTGGGCCAGTAACCAGCAGGTATCCTAGTGGTTAGAGTGTTGGGCCAGTAACCAACAGGTAGCCTAGTGGTTAGAGTGTTGGGCCAGTAACCAGCAGATAGCCTAGTGGTTAGAGTGTTGGGCCAGTAACCAACAGGTAGCCTAGTGGTTAGAGTGTTGGGCCAGTAACCAGCAGGTATCCTAGTGGTTAGAGTGTTGGGCCAGTAACCAGCAGGTAGCCTAGTGGTTAGAGCGTTGGGCCAGTAACCAGCAGGTAGCCTAGTGGTTAGAGTGTTGGAATAGTAACCAGCAGGTAGCCTAGTGGTTAGAGTGTTGGACTAGTAACCAGCAGGTAGCCTAGTGGTTAGAGTGTTGGGCCAGTAACCAGCAGGTATCCTAGTGGTTAGAGTGTTGGGCCAGTAACCAACAGGTAGCCTAGTGGTTAGAGTGTTGGGCCAGTAACCAGCAGGTAGCCTAGTGGTTAGAGTGTTGGGCCAGTAACCAACAGGTAGCCTAGTGGTTAGAGTGTTGGGCCAGTAACCAGCAGGTATCCTAGTGGTTAGAGTGTTGGGCCAGTAACCAGCAGGTAGCCTAGTGGTTAGAGTGTTGGACTAGTAACCAGCAGGTAGCCTAGTGGTTAGAGTGTTGGGCCAGTAACCAGCATTTATCCTAGTGGTTAGAGTGTTGGGCCAGTAACCAGCAGGTAGCCTAGTGGTTAGAGTGTTGGACTAGTAACCAGCAGGTAGCTGGGTGGTTAGAGTGTTGGGCCAGTAACCAGCAGGTATCCTAGTGGTTAGAGTGTTGGGCCAGTAACCAGCAGGTAGCCTAGTGGTTAGATTGTTGGGCCAGTAACCAGCAGGTAGCCTAGTGGTTAGAGTGTTGGGCCAGTAACCAGCAGGTAGCCTAGTGGTTAGAGTGTTGGGCCAGTAACCAGCAGGTAGCCTAGTGGTCAGAGTGTTGGGCCAGTAACCAGCAGGTAGCCTAGTGGTCAGAGTGTTGGGCCAGTAACCAGCAGGTAGCCTAGTGGTTAGAGTGTTGGGCCAGTAACCAGCAGGTATCCTAGTGGTTAGAGTGTTGGGCCAGCAACCAGCAGGTAGCCTAGTGATCAGAGTGTTGGGCCAGTAACCAGCAGGAATCCTAGTGGTTAGAGTGTTGGGCCAGTAACCAGCAGGTAGCCTAGTGGTTAGAGTGTTGGGCCAGTAACCAGCAGGTAGCCTAGTGGTTAGAGCGTTGGGCCAGTAACCAGCAGGTAGCCTAGTGGTTAGAGTGTTGGGCCAGTAACCAGCAGGTAGCCTAGTGGTTAGAGCGTTGGGCCAGTAACCAGCAGGTAGCCTAGTGGTTAGAGCGTTGGACTAGTAACCAGCAGGTAGCCTAGTGGTTAGAGTGTTGGGCCAGTAACCAACAGGTAGCCTAGTGGTTAGAGTGTTGGGCCAGTAACCAGCAGGTAGCCTAGTGGTTAGAGTGTTGGGCCAGTAACCAGCAGGTAGCCTAGTGGTTAGAGCGTTGGGCCAGTAACCAGCAGGTAGCCTAGTGGTTAGAGCGTTGGACCAGTAACCAGCAGGTAGCCTAGTGGTTAGAGTGTTGGGCCAGTAACCAGCAGGTAGCCTAGTGGTTAGAGCGTTGGGCCAGTAACCAGCAGGTAGCCTAGTGGTTAGAGCGTTGGGCCAGTAACCAGCAGGTAGCCTAGTGGTTAGAGCGTTGGGCCAGTAACCAGCAGGTATTCTAGTGGTTAGAGTGTTGGGCCAGTAACCAGCAGGTAGCCTAGTGGTTAGAGGGTTGGGCCAGTAACCAGCAGGTAGCCTAGTGGTTAGAGTGTTGGGCCAGTAACCAGCAGGTAGCCTAGTGGTTAGAGTGTTGGGCCAGTAACCAGCAGGTAGCCTAGTGGTTAGAGGGTTGGGCCAGTAAGCAGCAGGTAGTCTAGTGGTTAGAGTGTTGGGCCAGTAACCAGCAGGTAGCCTAGTGGTTAGAGGGTTGGGCCAGTAACCAGCAGGTAGCCTAGTGGTTAGAGTGTTGGGCCAGTAACCAGCAGGTAGCCTAGTGGTTAGAGTGTTGGGCCAGTAACCAGCAGGTAGCCTAGTGGTTAGAGTGTTGGGCCAGTAACCAGCAGGTAGCCTAGTGGTTAGAGTGTTTGTCCAGTAACCAGCAGGTAGCCTAGTGGTTAGAGTGTTGGGCCAGTAACCAGCAGGTAGCCTAGTGGTTAGAGTGTTGGGCCAGTAACCAGTAGGTAGCCTAGTGGTTATAGCGTTGGGCCAGTAACCAGCAGGTAGCCTAGTGGTTAGAGTGTTGGGCCAGTAACAAGCAGGTAGCCTAGTGGTTGGAGTGTTGGGCCAGTAACCAGCAGGTAGCCTAGTGGTTAGAGTGTTGGACTAGTAACCAGCAGGTAGCCTAGTGGTTAGAGTGTTGGGCCAGTAACCAGCAGGTAGCCTAGTGGTTGGAGTGTTGGGCCAGTAACCAGCAGGTAGCCTAGTGGTTAGAGTGTTGGGCCAGTAACCAGCAGGTAGCCTAGTGGTTAGAGTGTTGGACTAGTAACCAGCAGGTAGCCTAGTGGTTAGAGTGTTGGGCCAGTAACCAGCAGGTAGCCTAGTGGTTAGAGTGTTGGACTAGTAACCAGCAGGTAGCCTAGTGGTTGGAGTGTTGGGCCAGTAACCAGCAGGTAGCCTAGTGGTTAGAGTGTTGGACTAGTAACCAGCAGGTAGCCTAGTGGTTAGAGTGTTGGGCCAGTAACCAGCAGGTAGCCTAGTGGTTGGTGTGTTGGGCCAGTAACCAGCAGGTATCCTAATGGTTAGAGTGTTGGGCCAGTAACCAGCAGGTAGCCTAGTGGTTAGAGCGTTGGGCCAGTAACCAGCAGGTAGCCTAGTGGTTAGAGTGTTGGACTAGTAACCAGCAGGTAGCCTAGTGGTTAGAGTGTTGGACTAGTAACCAGCAGGTAGCCTAGTGGTTAGAGTGTTGGGCCAGTAACCAACAGTTATCCTAGTGGTTAGAGTGTTGGGCCAGTAACCAACAGGTAGCCTAGTGGTCAGAGTGTTGGGCCAGTAACCAGCAGGTAGCCTAGTGGTCAGAGTGTTGGGCCAGTAACCAGCAGGTAGCCTAGTGGTTAGAGTGTTGGGCCAGTAACCAGCAGGTAGCCTAGTGGTTAGAGCGTTGGGCCAGTAACCAGCAGGTAGCCTAGTGGTTAGAGTGTTGGGCCAGTAACCAGCAGGTAGCCTAGTGGTTAGAGTGTTGGGCCAGTAACCAGCAGGTAGCCTAGTGGTTAGAGCGTTGGGCCAGTAACCAGCAGGTAGCCTAGTGGTTAGAGTGTTGGGCCAGTAACCAGCAGGTAGCCTAGTGGTTAGAGCGTTGGGCCAGTAACCAGCAGGTAGCCTAGTGGTTAGAGCATTGGGCCAGTAACCAGCAGGTAGCCTAGTGGTTAGAGCTTTGGGCCAGTAACCAGCAGGTAGCCTAGTGGTTAGAGCGTTGTGCCAGTAACCAGCAGGTAGCCTAGTGGTTAGAGCTTTGGGCCAGTAACCAGCAGGTAGCCTAGTGGTTAGAGCGTTGTGCCAGTAACCAGCAGGTAGCCTAGTGGTTAGAGTGTTGGGCCAGTAACCAGCAGGTAGCCAAGTGGTTAGAGTGTTGGGCCAGTAACCAGCAGGTAGCCTAGTGGTTAGAGCGTTGGGCAGGTAACCAGCAGGTAGAATAGTGGTTAGAGCATTGGGTCAGTAACCAGCATGTAGTCTAGTGGTTAGAGTGTTGGGCCAGTAACCAGCAGGTAGCCTAGTGGTTAGAGTGTTGGGCCAGTAACCAGCAGGTAGCCTAGTGGTTAGAGTGTTGGGCCAGTAACCAGCAGGTAGCCTAGTGGTTAGAGCGTTGGGCCAGTAACCAGCAGGTAGCCTAGTGGTTAGAGCGTTGGACCAGTAACCAGCAGGTAGCCTAGTGGTTAGAGGGTTGGGCCAGTAACCAGCAGGTAGCCTAGTGGTTAGAGTGTTGGGCCAGTAACCAGCAGGTAGCCTAGTGGTTAGAGTGTTGGGCCAGTAACCAGCAGGTAGCCTAGTGGTTAGAGGGTTGGGCCAGTAAGCAGCAGGTAGCCTAGTGGTTAGAGTGTTGGGCCAGTAACCAGCAGGTAGCCTAGTGGTTAGAGGGTTGGGCCAGTAACCAGCAGGTAGCCTAGTGGTTAGAGTGTTGGGCCAGTAACCAGCAGGTAGCCTAGTGGTTAGAGTGTTGGGCCAGTAACCAGCAGGTAGCCTAGTCGTTAGAGGGTTGGGCCAGTAACCAGCAGGTAGCCTAGTGGTTAGAGTGTTGGGCCAGTAACCAGCAGGTAGCCTAGTGGTTAGAGTGTTGGGCCAGTAACCAGCAGGTAGCCTAGTGGTTAGAGGGTTGGGCCAGTAAGCAGCAGGTAGCCTAGTGTTTAGAGTGTTGGGCCAGTAACCAGCAGGTAGCCTAGTGGTTAGAGGGTTGGGCCAGTAACCAGCAGGTAGCCTAGTGGTTAGAGTGTTGGGCCAGTAACCAGCAGGTAGCCTAGTGGTTAGAGTGTTGGGCCAGTAACCAGCAGGTAGCCTAGTGGTTAGAGTGTTGGGCCAGTAACCAGCAGGTAGCCTAGTGGTTAGAGTGTTTGTCCAGTAACCAGCAGGTAGCCTAGTGGTAAGAGTGTTGGGCCAGTAACCAGCAGGTAGCCTAGTGGTTAGAGCGTTGGGCCAGTAACCAGCAGGTAGCCTAGTGGTTAGAGCGTTGGGCCAGTAACCAGCAGGTAGCCTAGTGGTTAGAGCGTTGGGCCAGTAACCAGCAGGTAGCCTAGTGGTTAGAGTGTTGGGCCAGTAACCAGCAGGTAGCCTAGTGGTTAGAGTGTTGGGCCAGTAACCAGCAGGTAGCCTAGTGGTTAGAGCGTTGGGCCAGTAACCAGCAGGTAGCCTAGTGGTTAGAGCGTTGGGCCAGTAACCAGCAGGTAGCCTAGTGGTTAGAGCTTTGGGCCAGTAACCAGCAGGTAGCCTAGTGGTTAGAGCTTTGGGCCAGTAACCAGCAGGTAGCCTAGTGGTTAGAGCGTTGTGCCAGTAACCAGCAGGTAGCCTAGTGGTTAGAGTGTTGGGCCAGTAACCAGCAGGTAGCCAAGTGGTTAGAGTGTTGGGCCAGTAACCAGCAGGTAGCCTAGTGGTTAGAGCGTTGGGCAGGTAACCAGCAGGTAGAATAGTGGTTAGAGCATTGGGTCAGTAACCAGCATGTAGTCTAGTGGTTAGAGTGTTGGGCCAGTAACCAGCAGGTAGCCTAGTGGTTAGAGTGTTGGGCCAGTAACCAGTAGGTAGCCTAGTGGTTATAGCGTTGGGCCAGTAACCAGCAGGTAGCCTAGTGGTTAGAGTGTTGGGCCAGTAACCAGCAGGTAGCCTAGTGGTTAGAGCGTTGGGCCAGTAACCAGCAGGTAGCCTAGTGGTTAGAGCATTGGGCCAGTAACCAGCAGGTAGCCTAGTGGTTAGAGCTTTGGGCCAGTAACCAGCAGGTAGCCTAGTGGTTAGAGCGTTGTGCCAGTAACCAGCAGGTAGCCTAGTGGTTAGAGCTTTGGGCCAGTAACCAGCAGGTAGCCTAGTGGTTAGAGCGTTGTGCCAGTAACCAGCAGGTAGCCTAGTGGTTAGAGTGTTGGGCCAGTAACCAGCAGGTAGCCAAGTGGTTAGAGTGTTGGGCCAGTAACCAGCAGGTAGCCTAGTGGTTAGAGCGTTGGGCAGGTAACCAGCAGGTAGAATAGTGGTTAGAGCATTGGGTCAGTAACCAGCATGTAGTCTAGTGGTTAGAGTGTTGGGCCAGTAACCAGCAGGTAGCCTAGTGGTTAGAGTGTTGGGCCAGTAACCAGCAGGTAGCCTAGTGGTTAGAGTGTTGGGCCAGTAACCAGCAGGTAGCCTAGTGGTTAGAGCGTTGGGCCAGTAACCAGCAGGTAGCCTAGTGGTTAGAGCGTTGGACCAGTAACCAGCAGGTAGCCTAGTGGTTAGAGGGTTGGGCCAGTAACCAGCAGGTAGCCTAGTGGTTAGAGTGTTGGGCCAGTAACCAGCAGGTAGCCTAGTGGTTAGAGTGTTGGGCCAGTAACCAGCAGGTAGCCTAGTGGTTAGAGGGTTGGGCCAGTAAGCAGCAGGTAGCCTAGTGGTTAGAGTGTTGGGCCAGTAACCAGCAGGTAGCCTAGTGGTTAGAGGGTTGGGCCAGTAACCAGCAGGTAGCCTAGTGGTTAGAGTGTTGGGCCAGTAACCAGCAGGTAGCCTAGTGGTTAGAGTGTTGGGCCAGTAACCAGCAGGTAGCCTAGTCGTTAGAGGGTTGGGCCAGTAACCAGCAGGTAGCCTAGTGGTTAGAGTGTTGGGCCAGTAACCAGCAGGTAGCCTAGTGGTTAGAGTGTTGGGCCAGTAACCAGCAGGTAGCCTAGTGGTTAGAGGGTTGGGCCAGTAAGCAGCAGGTAGCCTAGTGTTTAGAGTGTTGGGCCAGTAACCAGCAGGTAGCCTAGTGGTTAGAGGGTTGGGCCAGTAACCAGCAGGTAGCCTAGTGGTTAGAGTGTTGGGCCAGTAACCAGCAGGTAGCCTAGTGGTTAGAGTGTTGGGCCAGTAACCAGCAGGTAGCCTAGTGGTTAGAGTGTTGGGCCAGTAACCAGCAGGTAGCCTAGTGGTTAGAGTGTTTGTCCAGTAACCAGCAGGTAGCCTAGTGGTAAGAGTGTTGGGCCAGTAACCAGCAGGTAGCCTAGTGGTTAGAGTGTTGGGCCAGTAACCAGCAGGTAGCCTAGTGGTTAGAGCGTTGGGCCAGTAACCAGCAGGTAGCCTAGTGGTTAGAGCGTTGGGCCAGTAACCAGCAGGTAGCCTAGTGGTTAGAGTGTTGGGCCAGTAACCAGCAGGTAGCCTAGTGGTTAGAGTGTTGGGCCAGTAACCAGCAGGTAGCCTAGTGGTTAGAGCGTTGGGCCAGTAACCAGCAGGTAGCCTAGTGGTTAGAGCGTTGGGCCAGTAACCAGCAGGTAGCCTAGTGGTTAGAGCTTTGGGCCAGTAACCAGCAGGTAGCCTAGTGGTTAGAGCTTTGGGCCAGTAACCAGCAGGTAGCCTAGTGGTTAGAGCGTTGTGCCAGTAACCAGCAGGTAGCCTAGTGGTTAGAGTGTTGGGCCAGTAACCAGCAGGTAGCCAAGTGGTTAGAGTGTTGGGCCAGTAACCAGCAGGTAGCCTAGTGGTTAGAGCGTTGGGCAGGTAACCAGCAGGTAGAATAGTGGTTAGAGCATTGGGTCAGTAACCAGCATGTAGTCTAGTGGTTAGAGTGTTGGGCCAGTAACCAGCAGGTAGCCTAGTGGTTAGAGTGTTGGGCCAGTAACCAGTAGGTAGCCTAGTGGTTATAGCGTTGGGCCAGTAACCAGCAGGTAGCCTAGTGGTTAGAGTGTTGGGCCAGTAACAAGCAGGTAGCCTAGTGGTTGGAGTGTTGGGCCAGTAACCAGCAGGTAGCCTAGTGGTTAGAGTGTTGGACTAGTAACCAGCAGGTAGCCTAGTGGTTAGAGTGTTGGGCCAGTAACCAGCAGGTAGCCTAGTGGTTGGAGTGTTGGGCCAGTAACCAGCAGGTAGCCTAGTGGTTAGAGTGTTGGGCCAGTAACCAGCAGGTAGCCTAGTGGTTAGAGTGTTGGACTAGTAACCAGCAGGTAGCCTAGTGGTTAGAGTGTTGGGCCAGTAACCAGCAGGTAGCCTAGTGGTTAGAGTGTTGGACTAGTAACCAGCAGGTAGCCTAGTGGTTGGAGTGTTGGGCCAGTAACCAGCAGGTAGCCTAGTGGTTAGAGTGTTGGACTAGTAACCAGCAGGTAGCCTAGTGGTTAGAGTGTTGGGCCAGTAACCAGCAGGTAGCCTAGTGGTTGGAGTGTTGGGCCAGTAACCAGCAGGTATCCTAATGGTTAGAGTGTTGGGCCAGTAACCAGCAGGTAGCCTAGTGGTTAGAGCGTTGGGCCAGTAACCAGCAGGTAGCCTAGTGGTTAGAGTGTTGGACTAGTAACCAGCAGGTAGCCTAGTGGTTAGAGTGTTGGACTAGTAACCAGCAGGTAGCCTAGTGGTTAGAGTGTTGGGCCAGTAACCAACAGTTATCCTAGTGGTTAGAGTGTTGGGCCAGTAACCAACAGGTAGCCTAGTGGTCAGAGTGTTGGGCCAGTAACCAGCAGGTAGCCTAGTGGTCAGAGTGTTGGGCCAGTAACCAGCAGGTAGCCTAGTGGTTAGAGTGTTGGGCCAGTAACCAGCAGGTAGCCTAGTGGTTAGAGCGTTGGGCCAGTAACCAGCAGGTAGCCTAGTGGTTAGAGTGTTGGGCCAGTAACCAGCAGGTAGCCTAGTGGTTAGAGTGTTGGGCCAGTAACCAGCAGGTAGCCTAGTGGTTAGAGTGTTGGGCCAGTAACCAGCAGGTAGCCTAGTGGTTAGAGTGTTGGGCCAGTAACCAGCAGGTAGCCTAGTGGTTAGAGTGTTGGGCCAGTAACCAGCAGGTAGCCTAGTGGTTAGAGCGTTGGGCCAGTAACCAGCAGGTAGCCTAGTGGTTAGAGCGTTGGGCCAGTAACCAGCAGGTAGCCTAGTGGTTAGAGTGTTGGGCCAGTAACCAGCAGGTAGCCTAGTGGTTAGAGCGTTGGGCCAGTAACCAACAGGTAGCCTAGTGGTCAGAGTGTTGGGCCAGTAACCAGCAGGTAGCCTAGTGGTCAGAGTGTTGGGCCAGTAACCAGCAGGTAGCCTAGTGGTTAGAGTGTTGGGCCAGTAACCAGCAGGTAGCCTAGTGGTTAGAGCGTTGGGCCAGTAACCAGCAGGTAGCCTAGTGGTTAGAGTGTTGGGCCAGTAACCAGCAGGTAGCCTAGTGGTTAGAGTGTTGGGCCAGTAACCAGCAGGTAGCCTAGTGGTTAGAGTGTTGGGCCAGTAACCAGCAGGTAGCCTAGTGGTTAGAGTGTTGGGCCAGTAACCAGCAGGTAGCCTAGTGGTTAGAGTGTTGGGCCAGTAACCAGCAGGTAGCCTAGTGGTTAGAGCGTTGGGCCAGTAACCAGCAGGTAGCCTAGTGGTTAGAGCGTTGGGCCAGTAACCAGCAGGTAGCCTAGTGGTTAGAGCATTAGGCCAGTAACCAGCAGGTAGACTAGTGTTTAGAGTGTTGGACTAGTAACCAGCAGGTAGCCTAGTGGTTAGAGTGTTGGACTAGTAACCAGCAGGTAGACTCGTTGTTAGAGCATTGGGCCAGTAACCAGCAGGCAGACTAGTGGTTAGAGCGTTGGGCCAGTAACCAGCAGGTAGCCTAGTGGTTAGAGCGTTGGACCAGTAACCAGCAGGTAGCCTAGTGGTTAGAGTGTTGGGCCAGTAACCAGCAGGTAGCCTAGTGGTTAGAGTGTTGGGCCAGTAACCAGCAGGTAGCCTAGTGGTTAGAGTGTTGGGCCAGTAACCAGCAGGTAGCCTAGTGGTTAGAGCGTTGGGCCAGTAACCAGCAGGTAGCCTAGTGGTTAGAGCTTTGGGCCAGTAACCAGCAGGTAGCCTAGTGGTTAGAGCGTTGTGCCAGTAACCAGCAGGTAGCCTAGTGGTTAGAGCTTTGGGCCAGTAACCAGCAGGTAGCCTAGTGGTTAGAGCGTTGTGCCAGTAACCAGCAGGTAGCCTAGTGGTTAGAGTGTTGGGCCAGTAACCAGCAGGTAGCCAAGTGGTTAGAGTGTTGGGCCAGTAACCAGCAGGTAGCCTAGTGGTTAGAGCGTTGGGCAGGTAACCAGCAGGTAGAATAGTGGTTAGAGCATTGGGTCAGTAACCAGCATGTAGTCTAGTGGTTAGAGTGTTGGGCCAGTAACCAGCAGGTAGCCTAGTGGTTAGAGCGTTGGGCCAGTAACCAGCAGGTAGCCTAGTGATTAGAGTGTTGGGCCAGTAACCAGCAGGTAGCCTAGTGGTTAGAGCGTTGGGCCAGTAACCAGCAGGTAGCCTAGTGGTTAGAGCGTTGGGCCAGTAACCAGCAGGTAGCCTAGTGGTTAGAGCATTAGGCCAGTAACCAGCAGGTAGACTAGTGTTTAGAGTGTTGGACTAGTAACCAGCAGGTAGCCTAGTGGTTAGAGTGTTGGACTAGTAACCAGCAGGTAGACTATTGTTTAGAGTGTTGGACTAGTAACCAGCAGGTAGCCTAGTGGTTAGAGTGTTGGACTAGTAACCAGCAGGTAGACTCATTGTTAGAGCATTGGGCCAGTAACCAGCAGGCAGACTAGTGGTTAGAGCGTTGGGCCAGTAACCAGCAGGTAGCCTAGTGGTTAGAGTGTTGGGCCAGTAACCAGCAGGTAGCCTAGTGGTTAGAGTGTTGGGCCAGTAACCAGCAGGTAGCCTAGTGGTTAGAGTGTTGGGCCAGTAACCAGCAGGTAGCCTAGTGGTTAGAGTGTTGGGCCAGTAACCAGCAGGTAGCCTAGTGGTTAGAGCGTTGGGCCAGTAACCAGCAGGTAGCCTAGTGGTTAGAGTGTTGGGCCAGTAACCAGCAGGTAGCCTAGTGGTTAGAGCGTTGGGCCAGTAACCAGCAGGTAGCCTAGTGGTTAGAGCGTTGGGCCAGTAACCAGCAGGTAGCCTAGTGGTTAGAGCATTAGGCCAGTAACCAGCAGGTAGACTAGTGTTTAGAGTGTTGGACTAGTAACCAGCAGGTAGCCTAGTGGTTAGAGTGTTGGACTAGTAACCAGCAGGTAGACTCGTTGTTAGAGCATTGGGCCAGTAACCAGCAGGCAGACTAGTGGTTAGAGCGTTGGGCCAGTAACCAGCAGGTAGCCTAGTGGTTAGAGCGTTGGGCCAGTAACCAGCAGGTAGCCTAGTGGTTAGAGTGTTGGGCCAGTAACCAGCAGGTAGCCTAGTGGTTAGAGCGTTGGGCCAGTAACCAGCAGGTAGCCTAGTGGTTAGAGCGTTGGGCCAGTAACCAGCAGGTAGCCTAGTGGTTAGAGCGTTGGGCCAGTAACCAGCAGGTAGCCTAGTGGTTAGAGCGTTGTGCCAGTAACCAGCAGGTAGCCTAGTGGTTAGAGCTTTGGGCCAGTAACCAGCAGGTAGCCTAGTGGTTAGAGCGTTGTGCCAGTAACCAGCAGGTAGCCTAGTGGTTAGAGTGTTGGGCCAGTAACCAGCAGGTAGCCAAGTGGTTAGAGTGTTGGGCCAGTAACCAGCAGGTAGCCTAGTGGTTAGAGCGTTGGGCCAGTAACCAGCAGGTAGCCTAGTGATTAGAGTGTTGGGCCAGTAACCAGCAGGTAGCCTAGTGGTTAGAGCGTTGGGCCAGTAACCAGCAGGTAGCCTAGTGGTTAGAGCGTTGGGCCAGTAACCAGCAGGTAGCCTAGTGGTTAGAGCGTTGGGCCAGTAACCAGCAGGTAGCCTAGTGGTTAGAGCATTGGGCCAGTAACCAGCAGGTAGCCTAGTGGTTAGAGCATTAGGCCAGTAACCAGCAGGTAGACTAGTGTTTAGAGTGTTGGACTAGTAACCAGCAGGTAGCCTAGTGGTTAGAGTGTTGGACTAGTAACCAGCAGGTAGACTCGTTGTTAGAGCATTGGGCCAGTAACCAGCAGGCAGACTAGTGGTTAGAGCGTTGGGCCAGTAACCAGCAGGTAGCCTAGTGGTTAGAGCGTTGGGCCAGTAACCAGCAGGTAGCCTAGTGGTTAGAGTGTTGGGCCAGTAACCAGCAGGTAGCCTAGTGGTTAGAGTGTTGGGCCAGTAACCAGCAGGTAGCCTAGTGGTTAGAGCGTTGGGCCAGTAACCAGCAGGTAGCCTAGTGGTTAGAGCGTTGTGCCAGTAACCAGCAGGTAGCCTAGTGGTTAGAGCGTTGGGCCAGTAACCAGCAGGTAGCCTAGTGGTTAGAGCGTTGTGCCAGTAACCAGCAGGTAGCCTAGTGGTTAGAGCTTTGGGCCAGTAACCAGCTGGTAGCCTAGTGGTTAGAGCGTTGTGCCAGTAACCAGCAGGTAGCCTAGTGGTTAGAGTGTTGGGCCAGTAACCAGCAGGTAGCCAAGTGGTTAGAGTGTTGGGCCAGTAACCAGCAGGTAGCCTAGTGGTTAGAGCGTTGGGCAGGTAACCAGCAGGTAGAATAGTGGTTAGAGCATTGGGCCAGTAACCAGCATGTAGTCTAGTGGTTAGAGTGTTGGGCCAGTAACCAGCAGGTAGCCTAGTGGTTAGAGTGTTGGGCCAGTAACCAGCAGGTAGCCTAGTGATTAGAGTGTTGGGCCAGTAACCAGCAGGTAGCCTAGTGGTTAGAGCGTTGGGCCAGTAACCAGCAGGTAGCCTAGTGATTAGAGTGTTGGGCCAGTAACCAGCAGGTAGCCTAGTGGTTAGAGCGTTGGGCCAGTAACCAGCAGGTAGCCTAGTGGTTAGAGCGTTGGGCCAGTAACCAGCAGGTAGCCTAGTGGTTAGAGCATTAGGCCAGTAACCAGCAGGTAGACTAGTGTTTAGAGTGTTGGACTAGTAACCAGCAGGTAGCCTAGTGGTTAGAGTGTTGGACTAGTAACCAGCAGGTAGACTAGTGTTTAGAGTGTTGGACTAGTAACCAGCAGGTAGCCTAGTGGTTAGAGTGTTGGACTAGTAACCAGCAGGTAGACTCGTTGTTAGAGCATTGGGCCAGTAACCAGCAGGCAGACTAGTGGTTAGAGCGTTGGGCCAGTAACCAGCAGGTAGCCTAGTGGTTAGAGCGTTGGGCCAGTAACCAGCAGGTAGCCTAGTGGTTAGAGTGTTGGGTCAGTAACCAGCAGGTAGCCTAGTGGTTAGAGCGTTGGGCCAGTAACCAGCAGGTAGCCTAGTGGTTAGAGCGTTGGGCCAGTAACCAGCAGGTAGCCTAGTGGTTAGAGCGTTGGGCCAGTAACCAGCAGGTAGCCTAGTGGTTAGAGCGTTGTGCCAGTAACCAGCAGGTAGCCTAGTGGTTAGAGCTTTGGGCCAGTAACCAGCAGGTAGCCTAGTGGTTAGAGCGTTGTGCCAGTAACCAGCAGGTAGCCTAGTGGTTAGAGTGTTGGGCCAGTAACCAGCAGGTAGCCAAGTGGTTAGAGTGTTGGGCCAGTAACCAGCAGGTAGCCTAGTGGTTAGAGCGTTGGGCAGGTAACCAGCAGGTAGAATAGTGGTTAGAGCATTGGGCCAGTAACCAGCATGTAGTCTAGTGGTTAGAGTGTTGGGCCAGTAACCAGCAGGTAGCCTAGTGGTTAGAGAGCTGGGCCAGTAACCAGCAGGTAGCCTAGTGGTTAGAGCGTTGGGCCAGTAACCGGCAGGTAGCCTAGTGGTTAGAGTGTTGGGCCAGTAACCAGCAGGTAGCCTAGTGGTTAGAGTGTTGGGCCAGTAACCAGCAGGTAGCCTAGTGGTTAGAGTGTTGGGCCAGTAACCAGCAGGTAGCCTAGTGGTTAGAGTGTTGGGCCAGTAACCAGCAGGTAGCCTAGTGGTTAGAGTGTTGGGCCAGTAACCAGCAGGTAGCCTAGTGGTTAGAGTGTTGGGCCAGTAACCAGCAGGTAGCCTAGTGGTTAGAGTGTTGGGCCAGTAACCAGCAGGTAGCCTAGTGATTAGAGTGTTGGGCCAGTAACCAGAAGGTGGCCTAGTGGTTAGAGCGTTGGGCCAGTAACCAGCAGGTAGCCTAGTGGTTAGAGCGTTGGGCCAGTAACCAGCAGGTAGCCTAGTGGTTAGAGCATTAGGCCAGTAACCAGCAGGTAGACTAGTGTTTAGAGTGTTGGACTAGTAACCAGCAGGTAGCCTAGTGGTTAGAGTGTTGGACTAGTAACCAGCAGGTAGACTCGTTGTTAGAGCATTGGGCCAGTAACCAGCAGGCAGACTAGTGGTTAGAGCGTTGGGCCAGTAACCAGCAGGTAGCCTAGTGGTTAGAGCGTTGGGCCAGTAACCAGCAGGTAGCCTAGTGGTTAGAGTGTTGGGCCAGTAACCAGCAGGTAGCCTAGTGGTTAGAGCGTTGGGCCAGTAACCAGCAGGTAGCCTAGTGGTTAGAGCGTTGGGCCAGTAACCAGCAGGTAGCCTAGTGGTTAGAGCGTTGGGCCAGTAACCAGCAGGTAGCCTAGTGGTTAGAGCGTTGGGCCAGTAACCAGCAGGTAGCCTAGTGGTTAGAGCGTTGTGCCAGTAACCAGCAGGTAGCCTAGTGGTTAGAGCTTTGGGCCAGTAACCAGCAGGTAGCCTAGTGGTTAGAGCGTTGTGCCAGTAACCAGCAGGTAGCCTAGTGGTTAGAGTGTTGGGCCAGTAACCAGCTGGTAGCCAAGTGGTTAGAGTGTTGGGCCAGTAACCAGCAGTTAGCCTAGTGGTTAGAGCGTTGGGCAGGTAACCAGCAGGTAGAATAGTGGTTAGAGCATTGGGCCAGTAACCAGCATGTAGTCTAGTGGTTAGAGTGTTGGGCCAGTAACCAGCAGGTAGCCTAGTGGTTAGAGAGCTGGGCCAGTAACCAGCAGGTAGCCTAGTGGTTAGAGCGTTGGGCCAGTAACCAGCAGGTAGCCTAGTGGTTAGAGCGTTGGGCCAGTAACTAGCAGGTAGCCTAGTGGTTAGAGCGTTGGGCCAGTAACCAGCAGGAAGCCTAGTGGTTAGAGCGTTGGGCCAGTAACCAGCAGGTAGCCTAGTGGTTAGAGAGTTGGGCCAGTAACCAACAGGTAGCCTAGTGGTTAGAGCGTTGTGCCAGTAACCAGCAGGTAGCCTAGTGGTTAGAGAGTCGGGCCAGTAACCAACAGGTATTCTAGTGTTTAGAGTGTTGGGCCAGTAACCAGCAGGTAGCCTAGTGGTTAGAGCATTGGGCCAGTAACCAGCAGGTAGCCTAGGTGTTAGAGTGTTGGACTAGTAACCAGCAGGTAGCCTAGTGGTGAGAGTGTTGGGCCAGTAACCAGCAGGTAGCCTAGTGGTTAGAGAGCTGTGCCAGTAACCAGCAGTTAGCCTAGTGGTTAGAGTGTTGGACCAGTAACCAGCAGGTAGCCTAGTTGTTAGAGCGTTGGGCTTGTAACCAGCAGGTAGCCTAGTGGTTAGAGTGTTGGACCAGTAACCAGCAGGTAGCCTAGTTGTTAGAGCGTTGGGCTAGTAACCAGCAGGTAGCCTTGTGGTTAGAATGTTGGGTCAGTAACCAGCAGGTAGCCTACTTGTTAGAGTGTTGGGCCAGTAACCAGCAGGTAGCCTAGTGGTTAGAGCGTTGGGCCAGTAACCAGCAGGTAGCCTAGTGGTTAGAGCGTTGGGCCAGTAACCGGCAGGTAGCCTAGTGGTTAGAGCATTGGGCCAGTAACCAGCATGTAGTCTAGTGGTTAGAGTGTTGGGCCAGTAACCAGCAATTAGCCGAGTGATTAGAGCGTTGGGCCAGTAACCAGCAGGAAGCCTCGTGGTTAGAGTGTTGGTACAGTACCCAGCAGGTAGCCTAGTGGTTAGAGTGTTGGAATAGTACCCAGCATGTTGCCCAGTGGTTAGGGTGTTGGGCCAGTAACCAGCAGGTAGCCTAGTGGTTAGAGCGTTGGGCCAGTAACCAGCAGGTAGTCTAGTGGTTAGAGCGTTGGGCCAGTCACCAGCATGTAGCCTACTGGTTAGAGTGTTGGGCCAGTAACCAGCAGGAAGCTTCGTGGTTAGAGTGTTGGACTAGTAACCAGCAGGTAGCCTAGTGTTTACAGCGTTGGGCCAGTAACCAGCAGGTAGCCTAGTTGTTAGAGCGTTGGGCTAGTAACCAGCAGGTAGCCTCGTGGTTAGAGTGTTGGGTCAGTAACCAGCAGGTAGCCTAGTTGTTAGAGCATTGGGCTTGTAACCAGCAGGTAGCCTAGTGGTTAGAGTGTTGGGTCAGTAACCAGCAGGTAGCCTAGTGGTTAGAGTGTTCGGCCAGTAACCAGCAGGTAGCCTAGTTGTTCGAGTGTTGGACTAGTAACCAGCAGGTAGCCTAGTGGTTAGAGTGTTGGGCCAGTAACCAGCAGGTAGCCTAGTGTTTAGAGCGTTGGGCCAGTAACCAGCAGGTAGCCTAGTGGTTAGAGCGTTGGGCCAGTAACTAGCAGGTAGCCTAGTGGTTAGAGCGTTGGGCCAGTAACCAGCAGGAAGCCTAGTGGTTAGAGCATTGGTTCAGTAACCAGCAGGTAGCCTAGGTGTTAGAGTGTTGGACTAGTAACCAGCAGGTAGCCTAGTGGTGAGAGTGTTGGGCCAGTAACCAGCAGGTAGCCTAGTGGTTAGAGAGCTGGGCCAGTAACCAGCAGTTAGCCTAGTGGTTAGAGTGTTGGACCAGTAACCAGCAGGTAGCCTAGTTGTTAGAGCATTGGGCTTGTAACCAGCAGGTAGCCTAGTGGTTAGAGTGTTGGGTCAGTAACCAGCAGGTAGCCTAGTTGTTAGAGCATTGGGCTTGTAACCAGCAGGTAGCCTAGTGGTTAGAATGTTGGGTCAGTAACCAGCAGGTAGCCTACTTGTTAGAGCGTTGGGCTTGTAACCAGCAGGTAGCCTAGTGGTTAGAGTGTTGGGTCAGTTACCAGCAGGTAGCCTAGTTGTTAGAGCGTTGGGCTTGTAACCAGCAGGTAGCCTAGTGGTTAGAGTGTTGGGTCAGTAACCAGCAGGTAGCCTAGTGGTTAGAGTGTTGGGTCAGTAACCAGCAGGTAGCCTAGTGGTTTGAGCTTTGGGCCTGTAACCAGCAGGTAACCTAGTGGTTAGAGTGTTGGGTCAGTAACCAGCAGGTAGCCTAGTGGTTTGAGCTTTGGGCCAGTACCCAGCAGGTAGCCTAGTGGTTTGAGCTTTGGGCCAGTAACCAAAATCCCAGAGCTGACAAGGTAGAAATCTGTACAAGAAACAATTTGTCCAAACTTTATCTAGCATATAGTCATCATTTTTGGTATTTGGTATTTTATTAGGATCCTGTTGCAAAAGTAGCTGCTACTCTTCCTGTGGTCCACATGAAACATAATACAGAACATCCTTAGACAAGAACAGCTCAAGTCCAGAACTACATACATTTTTAAAAAAGGCACACGTCGCCTACATATCAATACATACACACAGACTATCTGGGTCAAACGGGGGAGAGGAGTTCTGAGGTGTTGCTTTGTCTGTTTTTAGAAACCAGATTTGCTGTTTATTTAAGCAATATGAGATGGATGAACGTTCCCCTCCAATAACAACTCTATATACTACTGTACACTTTCTTGAATTTGTTCTGGATCTGGGGACTGTGAAAAGACCCCTGGTGGCATGTCTGGTGGGATAAGTGTGTGTGTCAGAGCTGTGTGTGTAAGTTGACTATGCAAACAGTATGGGATTTACCACACATTAATGTTTCTTATATAAAGAAGAATTGATGCAGTCAGTCTCTCCTTTGCCAAGAGAGACTAGCCAAGAGAGACTAGCCAAGAGAGACTAGCCAAGAGAGACTTGCCAAGAGAGACTAGCCAAGAGAGACTCGCCAAGAGAGACTAGCCAAGAGAGACTGGGCATGCATAGTATTTATATCAGCCCTCATTACTTTTTGGAATGGTTTTAGAATGATTTACTAAACTGTTATTTTCCTGGATATCTATGCTCTTGACAGTTTACACTTCATATTAGCAGACCTTACAGGGGGCTAGATTTCCATGAAGACAGATGGAAAACAAGTCACAATCCCATTAAATAGATCAGGTCAAGTTTTCTTAGAGAGATCAACGGGAATACAAGGTAGTGTTGAACCATCTTCAAAAATAACAAAAGCACAATGTAATGGAAACAAAGTCTTCAACTGATATCACACAGACATTTACAAAACGACCTACAAAAGACATCACCAAATAGATAATTTTTCCCATGAAAAAGGTACAGAGTGGTGGATTCTAGGTACAGAGAGAGCGGTGGATGCCAGGTACAGAGAGAGGGGTGAATGCCAGGTACAGAGAGGAGGATGCCAGGTACAGAGAGGAGGATGCCAGGTACAGAGAGAGGTGGATGCCAGGTACAGAGAGAGAGGTGGATGCCAGGTACAGAGAGAGGTGGATGCCAGGTACAGAGAGGAGGATGCCAGGTACAGAGAGAGGTGGATGCCAGGTACAGAGAGAGGTGGATGCACCTGGCATCCACCTCTATGTACCTGGCATCCAACTCTCTATGTACCTGGCATCCACCTCTATGTACCTGGCATCCACCTCTATGTACCTGGCATCCAACTCTCTCTGTACCTGGCATCCACCTCTCTCTGTACCTGGCATCCACCTCTATGTACCTGGCATCCACCTCTCTCTGTACCTGGCATCCACCTCTCTCTGTACCTGGCATCCAACTCTCTATGTACCTGGCATCCTCCTCTCTGTACCTGGCATCCACCTCTATGTACCTGGCATCCAACTCTCTCTGTACCTGGCATCCGCCAAATGCTGCATTGTGTTCTCCCCAAAAATGACAACACTAAACAGTCACATTGCTTCCACATTCCCCATAGTCCCCACTTGGCACATCTTGTATTTCCCTTCACACTGAGCAGCTACATGTCCCATTCTTTGCCATTTAAAAACACAGCAGTGAAATTTGAACAAATTCTCTAACGTTGAAACTAAGTTGAACTTTTCCTGGCAAGACTTTCTTAAACCACAGCAGCACCGATTGACTTTCGCTTCTTCCTCTTTTTCCTACTGACCTTTTTGGACTCAGTCACCCTGCCTTCCTGTCACATGGTCTTTAATATCATCTGTATTCATGATGTTTCCACCCCCATGCTTCACAGTAGGTATGGTGTCGGATGCAACTCAGCATTCTTTGTCCTGCAAACACGACGAGTTGAGTTTTTACCAAAAAACGTTCTATTTTGGTTTCATCTGACCATATGACATTCTCCCAATCTTCTTCTGGATCATCCAAATGCTCTCTAGCAAACTTCAGACGGGCCTGGACATGTACTGGCTTAAGCAGGGGGACACGTCTGGCACTGCAGGATTTGAGTCCCTGGCGGCGTAGTGTGTTACTGATGGTAGGCTTTTTATACTTCGGTCTCAGCTCTCTGCAGGTCATTCACTAGGTCCCCCCGTGTGGTTCTGGGATTTTTGCTCACCGTTCTTGTGATCATTTTGACACCAAAGGGTGAGATCTTGCGTGGAGCCCCAGATCGAGGGGGATTATCAGTGGTCTTGTATGTCTTCCATTTCCTAATAATTGCTCCCACAGTTGATTTCTTCGGACCAAGCTGCTTACCTATTGCAGATTCAGTCTTCCCAGCCTGGTGCAGGTCTACAATTTTGTTTCTGGTGTCCTTTGACAGCTCTTTGGTCTTGGCCATAGTGGAGTTTGGAGTGTGACTGTTTGAGGTTGTGGACAGGTGTCTTTTATACTGATAACAAGTTCAAACAGGTGCCATTAATACAGGTAACGAGTGGAGGACAGATGAGCCTCTTAAAGAAGAAGTTACAGGTCTGTTATGGGGCCACAGTGTCTCCTGACCCCTCCTGTCTCAGCCACCAGTATTTATGCTGCAGTAGTTTATGTGTCAGGGGATGGGGTCAGTTTGTTATGTCTGGAGTACTTCTCCTGTCCAATTCGGTGTCCTGTATGAATCTAAGTGTGTGTTCTCTAATTCTCTTTCTTTCTCTCTCTCAGAGGACCTGAGCCCTAGGACCATGCCCCAGGACTACCTGACATGATGACTCCTTGCTGTCCCCAGTCCACCTGGCCGTGCTGCTGCTCCAGTTTCAACTGTTCTGCCTTATTATTATTCGACCATGCTGGTCATTTATGAACATTTGAACATCTTGGCCATGTTCTGTTATAATCTCTACCCGGCACAGCCAGAAGAGGACTGGCCACCCCACATAGCCTGGTTCCTCTCTAGGTTTCTTCCTAGGTTTTGGCCTTTCTAGGGAGTTTTTCCTAACCACCGTGCTTCTACACCTGCATTGCTTGCTGTTTTGGGTTTGAGGCTGGGTTTCTGTACAGCACTTTGAGATATCAGCTGATGTATGAAGGGCTATATAAATACATTTGATTTGATATGATTTGGTCTGTGAGAGCCAGAAAACTTGCTTGTTTGTAGGTGACCAAATACTTATTTCCACCATCATTTGCAAATAAATTCATAAAAAAACGTAATTTTCTGGATTTTTTTTCTCGTTTTGTCTGTCATAGTTGAAGTGTACCTATGATGAAAATTACAGGCCTCTCTCATCTTTTTAAGTGGGAGAACTTGCACAATTGGTGGCTGACTAAATACTTTTTTTGCCCCACTGTAGATATAGGGACACTAGTGATGACTCCCCTCAACCTAGGATAAACAACAGGGACATGGCTTGTAATCCTCATCCAACGATGCTTTTCCATGTTCATGATCTTCTCCTGCTGAGCCTGGCTACCATATTAACAAATCTACATTTTCCAATGAACCCAGTTCATTTGACTTACCTCATTCTCTACAGTTTAGTCTGATGATAGTGGTCTAAGACAGGCCCTGTGGTCCTCATCAAACACCATCACCACTTTCCGCATCACTATTCCTCCCTTTTTATGCTTTCTTTACTAGATGCTCTAATGCTTTCTGTATCATGATCTCTCTCTTCTTCTTTTTCGGCAGCATAGTCTAGTGGTTATAGCGTTGGACTAGTAACCAGAAGGTTGCAGGATCGAATCCCAGAGCTGATTCGTTGCGACTCTAGGGGAAGTATTTTCATTTTTGGAAAAAAAAAAACATTCACGTTTTAAATGGGATATTTTGTCAGGTCAAGATGCTAGAATATGCATATAATTGACAGCTTTGGATAGAAAACACTTTCCACGTTTCCAAAACTGTAAAGATGTTGTCTGTGAGTATAACAGAACTGATGTTGCAGGCGAAAGCCTGAGATAAATCCAATCCGGAAGTGCCCAAGTCCCTATTGAGCTGTGAATGTGCCGTCAACGAGCTTACGCTTTCTCCGAATTCCCCAAGGTGTCTACATCATTGTAGACGTAGTTTTACGCACTTATGTTAAAGAATAGCCGTAGGCGGCCACATTGCTTAAGTGGTCACATGGTGGCTCCGAGAGAGATTCTCTCATAAAATACAGAGGTAGCCATTACTCCAATCGGTCCTACTGAAAAACTAATTGTCCCAACGGATATATTATCGAATAGATATTTGAAAAACACCTTGAAGGATTGATTATAAACAACGTTTGCCATGTTTCTGTCGATATTATGGAGCTAATTTGGAATATTTTTCGCCGTTTTCGTGACTGCAATTTCCGGGCGATTTCTCAGCCAAACGTGAAGAACAAACGAAGCTATTTTGCCTACAAAAATAATATTTTGGGAAAAAAAAATTAACTTTGGCTATCTACCTGGGAGTCTCGTGAGTGAAAACATCCAAAGTTCATCAAAGGTAAACGATTTAATTTGATTGCTTTTCTGATTTGTGACAAGGTTGTCTTCTGCTAGCAAGGCATAATGTTATGTTAGGCTATCAATAAACTTACACAAACGCTTGTCTAGCTTTGGCTGTAAAGCATATTTTGAAAATCTGAGATGACAGGGTGATTAACAAAAGGCTCAGCTGTGTCGCAATATATTTCATTTGTGATTTTCATTAATAGGAATATTTTCTAGGGTTATTTATGTCCGTGGCGTTATGCTAATTAGTTTCAGGCGATGATTACGCTCCCGCATGCGGGTTTGGGAGTCACAAGAGGTTTTAACACCTTCTATCCCCAAGCCATAAGACTGCTAAACAATTAACCACTTAATCACTGGATTGTTTACATTGACACCCCAACCTCCCCCCTCCATTTGTTTTTTACACTGCTGCTATTCGCTGTTTATTATCTTTATTATACAAATTACCTCTTACCTGTACCACCGCACATTGACTCGGTACAAGAAGGTTTACCCACTGTTCCTGGGCCTTCATTGTAAATAAGAATTTATTCTTAACTTGCCTGGTTAAATGAAGATTAAAAAAATTAAAAGGGCAGGGTAGCCTAGTGTTTAGAGCATTGGACTAGTAACCGGAAGGTTGTAAGTTCAAAGCCCCGAGCTGACAATGTGCAAATCTGTCGTTCTGCCCCTGAATGGGCAGTTAACCCACAATTCCTAGGCCGTCATTGAAAATAAGAATTTGTTCTTAACTGACTTGCCTGGTTAAATAAAGGTAAAATAAAATAAAAAATTCCAACTCTTTCTCCATTTCTTCTATTTCTCCCGTACTACTAGTTGACCTCTGACCCTCTCTCTCACACTCCGATGGTGAACTCTGCTGCCCCCCCCCAAATTTCCCAAACTCTGTTGTGTTGTCACTAGTTACCACAGCCACATAGTCTCAGAGCGGGTGTTGATGTATTGTGTCATTCCTAGCCGACTGCCTATCAGAGTGGGGTGTTCTGGTAAATGTAGTTCTATTCTATAAAATATACTGTATTATAACAAGAGGGGTCTTCAAAAAACTCCCGCGCACAGCTTTAAAAGTACTCAAATGCCAAGACAATCCTGTTTTTTTATATATATTTTTTTTTTTTTGTCAAATTCATTAAATGTTCCCTGAAAACCATGTCTTTCTTAAGTGAGAATTCAGTACGTTAGCGTAACGTTTTCTGTAGGTTTTCCCTGTGGTTCTATTTAAAGTAATGTTCTCAGAACGTTCAGGGAATGTTAAGAAAAAAAACGTTCTTCTGTGGGAATTTCTGTACTTCAGTTTCAACATGATTCAATTTAAAGTCATATTCTCAGAACATTAAGAAAACTTTCCATAAAAATAAACACACAAGAAAACATCAGTAACATTTTAAAGAACGTTCTGACAATGTTATTTTGAAAACATTTACGTTCCGTTTTCCCTGCATCAACAACTCTTATCTTGTTAACACATCAACTTGTTCAGGTCTTAACGGTTTTATCCTGATCTTAATGAGTAGTTTATTCTATTGGAAGAGGACTCATCATGGATAAAACCAGTTTTAGCATGGACATTACCATTGCTATTGGACACTTTCATCATGAACCATTTTAAAGCAGTCAAGTAATCAACAAGGTTGGGATTCCTAATTGGTTGTAGTCTCAATCGTGCTGTCGAAAGCCTAGCATTATGTACACTTAGCATCAGGAAGCTTGGTCACAAAAAATCAGAAAAGCAATCAAATTAACCATTTACCTTTGATGATCTTCGGATGTTTTCACTCACGAGACTCCCGGTTAGGCAGCAAATGTTCCTTCTGTTCCATAAAGATATTTTTTTTATATCCAAATACTTTTGTTAGTTTGGTGCATTATGTTCAGAAATCCACAGGAAAGAGCGGTCAGGACGCTATAATGGCACAATTCTAAAGATAAGTCCTCTATCTATCTCTATGGTGTGAATAGACTAAAATGAACAGCTTTGTATGTGCAGTAAAACATGTTATTTCAGCTCCAACCTGGTGATGCAGTGAACTAATTCCCTGGACAGAGAACAGAAGACTATAGGTTTGAATCTCACTGACGCTGTGCCACAATCAAAAAATACATTTATTTTCCACGATCGTTAACTAAGCAAAATTAATTTCAATGTGTCTCTGGTTGAAGTTATAAACTGTTAAAGCCAGCAGTGTTATTATGAAATCTTATTAAAAACACATTTTCAGAAACTCACTGCAACATTAAAATGGACGTTTCCACAACAGGTAAAAAACAAGAAGTTTTGTTTTACCAGTCAGGAAACGTAGGGCTTTGTTCCCAGAACCAATAGAATACCAAAAACGTGCGTTCCCGCAACTTCCCAGGAACCAAATGAGCGAGCTGGGTGTGTGACTGCTGCTACACTTTAGAGAGATGCATGAATGAAACCAGAAAATACTTTGTGCGTGAGTGTGCCTTTCCACAGCGATCCTTTGCATTTGGTGGCCAGTGGCACCTTCATTTCGGGAGGACGGCCTCACAGTAATAGCTGGAACGGAACAAATGGATTGGTATCAAAACAAGTAGTTTCCCATGTGTTAGAAAAGGTTCCATACCAGCCATTATCGTGAACCGTCCTCAGAACCTCATGTGTACTAAATACATGTGGGGGAGAACGGAAGACATGAATGGGGAAGGCATTTGTGATTCAGCCTAAAGAAAAAGCACACCAACCCTTGAAACATGTGTAAAGCGGGGACCACGTGTAAAGCTACCAGGGAGTTGGATGATTCACTTGATAGATGCCTGCAGCACAGACCACAACCCCTCCCTTTAAAGACTTGGAGAGATGAGTGGAGGAGGGGAGGGGAGATGGGTGGAGGTGCGGGAGGAGAGATGGGTGGAGGGGAGGGAGGAGAGATGGGTGGAGGGGAGGGAGGAGAGATGGGTGGAGGGGCGGGAGGGGAGATGGGTGGAGGGGCGGGAGGAGAGATGGGTGGAGGGGAGGGAGGAGAGATGGGTGGAGGGGAGGGAGGAGAGATGGGTGGATGGGCGATAGGGGAGATGGGTGGAGGGGCGAGAGGGGAGATGGTGGAGAGGAGAGCTGGGTGGAGGGGAGATGGGTGGAGGGGCGGGAGGAGAGATGGGTGGAGGGGCGGGAGGTGAGATGGGTGGAGGGGAGGGAGGAGAGATGGGTGGAGGGGCGGGAGGGGAGATGGGTGGAGGGGCGGGAGGAGAGATGGGTGGAGGGGCGGGAGGAGAGATGGGTGGAGGAGGGGAGGGAGGAGAGATGGGTGGAGGGGCGGGGAGGGGAGATGGGTGGAGGGGCGGGAGGAGAGATGGGTGGAGGGGAGGGAGGAGAGATGGGTGGAGGGGAGGGAGGAGAGATGGGTGGATGGGCGATAGGGGAGATGGGTGGAGGGGCGAGAGGGGAGATGGTGGAGAGGAGAGCTGGGTGGAGGGGAGATGGGTGGAGGGGCGGGAGGAGAGATGGGTGGAGGGGCGGGAGGAGAGATGGGTGGAGGGGAGGGAGGAGAGATGGGTGGAGGGGCGGGAGGGGAGATGGATGGAGGGGCGAGAGGGGAGATGGTGGAGGGGTGAGAGGGGAGATGGGGGTGAGAGGAGAGATGGGTGGAGGGGCGGGAGGAGAGATGGGTGGAGGGGTGGGAGGAGAGATGGGTGGAGGGGCGGGAGGAGAGCTGGGTGGAGAGGTGAGAGGAGAGATGGGTGGAGGGGTGAGAGGGGAGATGGGTGGAGGGGCGGGAGGAGAGATTGGTGGAGGGGCGAGAGGGGAGATAGGAGATGGGTGGAGGGATGAGAGGGGAGATGGGTGGAGGGGAGGGAGGGGAGATTGGTGGAGGGGCGAGAGGGGAGATGGGTGGAGGGGCGGGAGGGGAGATGGGTAGAGGGACGAGAGGGGAGATGGGTGGAGGGGCGAGAGGGGAGATTGGTGGAGGGAGATGGTTGGAGGGGCGGGAGGGGGAGATGGGTGGAGGGACAAGTTGGGAGACGGGTGGAGGGGCGGGAGGGGAGATGGGTAGAGGGACGAGAGGGGAGATGGGTGGAGGGGCGAGAGGGGAGATTGGTGGAGGGGCAAGAGGGGAGATGGGTGGAGGGGCGGGAGGGGAGATGGGTGGAGGAGAGATGGGTGGAGGGGCGAGAGGGGAGATGGATGGAGGAGATATAGGTGGAGGAGCAAGAGGGGAGATGGGTGGAGGAGAGATGGGTGGAGGAGCGAGAGGGGAGATGGATGGAGGAGAGATGGGTGGAGGAGCGAGAGGGGAGATGGGTGGAGGACAGATAGGTGGAGGAGCAAGAGGGGAGATGGGTGGAGGAGAGATGGGTGGAGGAGCGAGAGGGTAGATGGGTGGAGGAGAGATGGGTGGAGGGTCGAGAGGGGAGATGGGTGGAGGAGAGATAGGTGGAGGAGAGATAGGTGGAGGAGCGAGAGGGGAGATGGGTGGAGGAGAGATGGGTGGAGGATCGAGAGGGGAGATGGGTGGAGGAGAGATGGGTGGAGGAGCGAGAGGAGAGATGGGTGGAGGAGAGATGGGTGGAGGAGCGAGAGGGGAGATGGGTGGAGGGGCGGGAGGGGAGATGGGTGGAGGGACGAGAGGGGAGATGGGTAGAGGGACGAGAAGGGAAATGGGTGGAGGGGCGATGGGTGGAGGGGCGAAAGGGGAGATGGGTGGAGGAGAGATGGGTGGAGGAGCGAGAGGGGAGATGGGTGGAGGAGAGATGGGTGGAGGAGAGAGAGGGGAGATGGGTGGAGGAGAGATGGGTGGAGGAGCGACAGGGGAGATGGGTGGAGGAGAGATGGGTGGAGGAGAGATGGGTGGAGGAGCGAGAGGGGAGATGGGTGGAGGAGCGAGATGGGAGATGGGTGGAGGAGAGATGGGTGGA
This sequence comes from Oncorhynchus masou masou, assembly GCF_036934945.1. Taxonomy (NCBI): domain Eukaryota; kingdom Metazoa; phylum Chordata; class Actinopteri; order Salmoniformes; family Salmonidae; genus Oncorhynchus; species Oncorhynchus masou. Next base: position 4,262,451 of record NC_088212.1, on the reverse strand, counting down.
GGAGCGAGAGTGGAGACGAAAGGTGGAGAAGGTGTCGTGAAATGTTGTGGAATAATAGGTGGAGGGAGGAGGGGGGAGGTGGGGTCGGGGGGCGGGGGTGGGGGCGGGGGGTGGGGGAGTTTTGTCTCCATTATGGTGTTGTCTGTGAAACATAGGCTGTGTAAAGGGGACCACAGGATGGGGTGGGGTCAGGCCCTCGTTTCATCACCCTGTTTGAGGAGGTTTTAATCTCCATTGACCTGGCCAGGGGGTGGTGGGGTTGGAGGGGAAAAGAGATCTCTCTCACACCCCAGTGTTTCCCCTGGGATATATTTCAGCAGTGGTGGCAAGGGTAGCCATGGGGATGGGGGAGGGGGGTAGCTAGTAGCTGTTCACATAGACTTCCATTCATTGATCAAACTACTATCCATTTAAAAGCATGTCTGGGCAGAAAAATATTTTTAATTACATCATATTTCTTTGCAGTTATGTCAACAATAAATATATTTAGGGGAAACACTGCACACACACACACACACACACACACACACACACACACGCGCGCACACACACACACACACACGTGCGCGCACACACACACACATGCACACACGCGCACACGCGCACACACGCACACACACACACACACGCACACACACACACACACACACACACACGCGCACACGCGCACACAAGCACACACGCACGCACACACGCACGCACACACGCACACACACACGCACACACACACACACACACACACACACACACACACACACACACACACACACACACACACGCACACACACATTTACATTTACATTTAAGTCATTTGGCAGACGCTCTTATCCAGAGCGACTTACAAATTGGTGAATTCACCTTATGACATCCAGTGGAACAGCCACTTTACAATAGTGCATCTAAATCATTTAAGGGGGGGTGAGAAGGATTACTTTATCCTATCCTAGGTATTCCTTAAAGAGGTGGAGTTTCAGGTGTCTCCGGAAGGTGGTGATTGACTCCGCTGTCCTGGCGTCGTGAGGGAGTTTGTTCCACCATTGGGGGGCCAGAGCAGCGAACAGTTTTGACTGGGCTGAGCGGGAACTGTACTTCCTCAGTGGTAGGGAGGCGAGCAGGCCAGAGGTGGATGAACGCAGTGCCCTTGTTTGGGTGTAGGGCCTGATCAGAGCCTGGAGGTACTGCGGTGCCGTTCCCCTCACAGCTCCGTAGGCAAGCACCATGGTCTTGTAGCGGATGCGAGCTTCAACTGGAAGCCAGTGGAGAGAGCGGAGGAGCGGGGTGACGTGAGAGAACTTGGGAAGGTTGAACACCAGACGGGCTGCGGCGTTCTGGATGAGTTGTAGGGGTTTAATGGCACAGGCAGGGAGCCCAGCCAACAGCGAGTTGCAGTAATCCAGACGGGAGATGACAAGTGCCTGGATTAGGACGTGCGCCGCTTCCTGTGTGAGGCAGGGTCGTACTCTGCGGATGTTGTAGAGCATGAACCTACAGGAACGGGCCACCGCCTTGATATTAGTTGAGAACAACAGGGTGTTGTCCAGGATCACGCCAAGGTTCTTAGCGCTCTGGGAGGAGGACACAATGGAGTTGTCAACCGTGATGGCGAGATCATGGAACGGGCAGTCCTTCCCCGGGAGGAAGAGCAGCTCCGTCTTGCCGAGGTTCAGCTTGAGGTGGTGATCCGTCATCCACACTGATATGTCTGCCAGACATGCAGAGATGCGATTCGCCACCTGGTCATCAGAAGGGGGAAAGGAGAAGATTAATTGTGTGTCGTCTGCATAGCAATGATAGGAGAGACCATGTGAGGTTATGACAGAGCCAAGTGACTTGGTGTATAGCGAGAATAGGAGAGGGCCTAGAACAGAGCCCTGGGGGACACCAGTGGTGAGAGCGCGTGGTGAGGAGACAGATTCTCGCCACGCCACCTGGTAGGAGTGACCTGCCAGGTAGGACGCAATCCAAGCGTGGGCCGCGCCGGAGATGCCCAACTCAGAGAGGGTGGAGAGGAGGATCTGATGGTTCACAGTATCGAAGGCAGCCGATAGGTCTAGAAGGATGAGAGCAGAGGAGAGAGAGTTAGCTTTAGCAGTGTGGAGCGCCTCCGTGATACAGAGAAGAGCAGTCTCAGTTGAATGACTAGTCTTGAAACCTGACTGATTTGGATCAAGAAGGTCATTCTGAGAGAGATAGCGGGAGAGCTGGCCAAGGACGGCACGTTCAAGAGTTTTGGAGAGAAAAGAAAGAAGGGATACTGGTCTGTAGTTGTTGACATCGGAGGGATCGAGTGTAGGTTTTTTCAGAATGGGTGCAACTCTCGCTCTCTTGAAGACGGAAGGGACGTAGCCAGCGGTCAGGGATGAGTTGATGAGCGAGGTGAGGTAAGGGAGAAGGTCTCCGGAAATGGTCTGGAGAAGAGAGGAGGGGATAGGGTCAAGCGGGCAGGTTGTTGGGCGGCCGGCCGTCACAAGAAGCGAGATTTCATCTGGAGAGAGGGGAGAAAGAGGTCAGAGCACGGGGTAGGGCAGTGTGAGCAGAACCAGCGGTGTCGTTTGACTTAGCAAACGAGGATCGGATGTCGTCGACCTTCTTTTCAAAATGGTTGACGAAGTCATCTGCGGAGAGGGAGGAGGGGGGGGGGGGGAGGAGGATTCAGGAGGGAGGAGAAGGTGGCAAAGAGCTTACTAGGGTTAGAGGCAGATGCTTGGAATTTAGAGTGGTAGAAAGTGGCTTTAGCAGCAGAGACAGAGGAGGAAAATGTAGAGAGGAGGGAGTGAAAGGATGCCAGGTCCGCAGGGAGGCGAGTTTTCCTCCATTTCCGCTCGGCTGCCCGGAGCCCTGTTCTGTGAGCTCGCAATGAGTCGTCAAGCCACGGAGCGGGAGGGGAGGACCGAGCCGGCCTGGAGGATAGGGGACAGAATCAGGAGATAGGTTGGAGAAGGTTTGAGCAGAGGGAAGAGATGATAGGATGGAAGAGGAGAGAGTAGCGGGGGAGAGAGAGCGAAGGTTGGGACGGCGCGATACCATCCGAGTAGGGGCAGTGTGGGAAGTGTTGGATGAGAGCGAGAGGGAAAAGGATACAAGGTAGTGGTCGGAGACTTGGAGGGGAGTTGCAATGAGGTTAGTGGAAGAACAGCATCTAGTAAAGATGAGGTCGAGCGTATTGCCTGCCTTGTGAGTAGGGGGGGAAGGTGAGAGGGTGAGGTCAAAAGAGGAGAGGAGTGGAAAGAAGGAGGCAGAGGGGAATGAGTCAAAGGTAGACGTGGGGAGGTTAAAGTCGCCCAGGACTGTGAGAGGTGAGCCGTCCTCAGGAAAGGATCTTAAAAAGGCATCAAGCTCATTGATGAACTCTCCGAGGGAACCTGTAGGGCGATAAATGATAAGGATGTTAAGCTTGAAAGGGCTGGTAACTGTGACAGCATGGAATTCAAAGGAGGCGATAGACAGATGGGTAAGGGGAGAAAGAGAGAATGACCACTTGGGAGAGATGAGGATCCCGGTGCCACCACCCCGCTGACCAGAAGCTCTCGGGGTGTGCGAGAACACGTGGGCGGACGAAGAGAGAGCAGTAGGAGTAGCAGTGTTATCTGTGGTGATCCATGTTTCCGTCAGTGCCAAGAAGTCGAGGGACTGGAGGGAGGCATAGGCTGAAATGAACTCTGCCTTGTTGGCCGCAGATCGGCAGTTCCAGAGGCTACCGGAGACCTGGAACTCCACGTGGGTCATGCGCGCTGGGACCACCAGATTAGGGTGGCCGCGGCCACGCGGTGTGGAGCGTTTGTATGGTCTGTGCAGAGAGGAGAGAACAGGGATAGATAGACACATAGTTGACAGGCTACAGAAGAGGCTACGCTAATGCAGAGGAGATTGGAATGACAAGTGGACTACACGTCTCGAATGTTCAGAAATTTAAGCTTACGTAGCAAGAATCTTATTGACTAAAATGATTGAAATGATACAGTACTGCTGGAGTAGGCTAGCTGGCAGTGGCTGCGTTGTTGACTTTGTAGGCTAGCTGGCAGTGGCTGCGTTGTTGACACTACACTAATCAAGTCGTTCCGTTGAGTGTAATAGTTTCTACAGTGCTGCTATTCGGGGGCTAGCTGGCTAGCTAGCAGTGTTGATTACGTTACGTTACGTTAAAAGAATGACAATAGCTGGCTAGCTAACCTAGAAAATCGCTCTAGACTACACAATTGTCTTTGATACAAAGACGGCTATGTAGCTAGCTAATCAAACCGTTGTACTGTAATGAAGTGAAATGAAAATGTGATACTACCTGTGGAGCGAAGCGGAATGTTGACCGGGTTGTTGAAGTTCTATTCGGTAGACGTTGGCTAGCTGTTGGCTAGCTAGCTAGCAGTATCTCCTACGTTAAGGACGACAAATAGCTGGCTAGCTAACCTCGGTAAATTAAGATAATCACTCTAAGTCTACACACTCTAAACTACACAATTATCTTGGATACGAAGACAGCAAAGACAACTATGTAGCTAGCTAACACTACACTAATCAAGTCGTTCAGTTGAGTGTAATAGTTTCTACAGTGCTGGTATTCGGTAGACGGAGGACGTTAGCTAGCTGCTGGGCAGATAGCAGTGTAGACTACGTTAGGACGACGAAATACGATAATTACGCAATTATCTTTGATACAAAGACGGCTATGTAGCTAGCTAAGAAGAAACTGCTAAGATTAGACAAATCAAACCCACACACACACACGCTCGCGCGCACACACACACACACACCCACACACACACACGCTCGCGCGCTAGCTGCTGGGCAGATAGCAGTGTAGACTACGTTAGGACGACGAAATACGATAATTACGCAATTATCTTTGATACAAAGACGGCTATGTAGCTAGCTAAGAAGAAATTGCTAAGATTAGACAAATCAAACCCACACACACACACGCTCGCGCGCGCACACACACACACACACACGCACACACGCGCACACACACTTACACACACACACATGCACACACACGCACACACACGCACACACACACACACACACACACACACACACACACACACACACACACACACACGCTCGCGCGCACACACACTCACACACACACACA
>NC_088212.1:4247362-4249862 GCF_036934945.1 Oncorhynchus masou masou | reverse complement strand
TATCTGTCTGTCTGTCTGACTGACTGACTGACTGACTGACTGACTGACTGTCTGCCTGCCTGTCTGCCTGTCTGTCTGTCTGTCTGCCTGTCTGTCCGACTCACTGTCTGACTGACTGACTGTCTTTCTGACTGTCTGACTGACTGTCTGACTGTCTGCCTGTCTCCCTGTCTCCCTGTCTGACTGATGTCTGTCTGACTGACTGTCTGACTCTCTGACTGACTGACTCACTGTCTCACTGTCTGTCTAATTGTCTGACTGTCTAACTTGACTGAATGTCTGACTGTCTATCTGACTGTCTGTCTGTCTGACTGTCTGACTGACTGACTAACTGTCTCACTGTCTGTCTAATTGTCTGACTGTCTGACTTGACTGAATGTCTGACTGTCTGTTTGACTGTCTGACTCACTGTCTGTCTGTCTTTCTGACAGAATGTCTGACTGTCTGTCTGATTGTCTTACTCACTGTCTGACTTTCTGACTGTCTGACTGACTGACTAACTGTCTCACTGTCTGTCTAATTGTCTGACTGTGTGACTTGACTGAATGTGCTACTGTCTGTTTGACTGTCTGACTCACTGTCTGTCTTTCTGACTGACTGTCTGCCTGTCTCCCTGTCTGACTGTATGCCTGTCTGTCTGACTGACTGTCTGACTGTCTGTCTGTCTGACTGTCTGACTGTATGTCTGACTGACTCTTAACCCTATCCTTAACCCTGAACCTAACCGTAACACTAACTCTAACCCTGAACCTAACCGTAACACTAACTCTAACTCTGAACCTAACCGTAACACTAACTCTTAACTCTTAACCCTGAACCTAACCATAACACTAACTCTAACTCTAACCCTGAACCTAACCGTAACCGTAACACTAACTCTAACCCTGAACCTAACCGTAACACTAACTCTTAACCCTGAACCTAACCGTAACACTAACTCTTAACCCTGAACCTAACCGTAACACTAACTCTTAACCCTGAACCTAACCGTAACACTAACTCTAACCCTGAACCTAACCGTAACACTAACTCTTAACCCTGAACCTAACCGTAACACTAACTCTTAACCCTGAACCTAACCGTAACACTAACTCTTAACCCTGAACCTAACCGTAACACTAACTCTTAACCCTGAACCTAACCGTAACACTAACTCTTAACTCTGAACCTAACCGTAACACTGACTCTAACCCTGAACCTAACCGTAACACTAACTCTTAACTCTGAACCTAACCGTAACACTAACTCTTAACCCTGAACCTAACCGTAACACTAACTCTTAACCCTGAACCTAACCGTAACACTAACTCTTAACCCTGAACCTAACCGTAACACTAACTCTTAACCCTGAACCTAACCGTAACACTAACTCTTAACCCTGAACCTAACCGTAACACTAACTCTTAACTCTGAACCTAACCGTAACACTGACTCTAACCCTTAACCTAACCGTAACACTAACTCTTAACCCTGAACCTAACCGTAACACTAACTCTAACCCTTAACCTAACCGTAACACTGACTCTAACCCTTAACCTAACCGTAACACTAACTCTTAACTCTGAACCTAACCGTAACACTACCTCTAACCCTGAACCTAACCGTAACACTAACTCTAATCCTGAACCAAACCGTAACACTAACTCTTAACTCTTAACCCTGAACCTAACCATAACACTAACTCTAACTCTAACCCTGAACCTAACCGTAACCGTAACACTAACTCTAACCCTGAACCTAACCGTAACACTAACTCTTAACCCTGAACCTAACCGTAACACTAACTCTTAACCCTGAACCTAACCGTAACACTAACTCTAACCCTGAACCTAACCGTAACACTAACTATAACCCTGAACCTAACCGTAACACTAACTCTAACCCTGAACCTAACTGTAACACTAACTCTTAACTCTTAACCCTGAACCTAACCGTAACACTAACTCTAATCCTGAACCTAACCGTAACACTAACTCTAACCCTGAACCTAACCGTAACACTAACTCTAACTCTAACCCTGAACCTAACCATAACACTAACTCTTAACCCTGAACCTAACCGTAACACTAACTCTAACTCTAACCCTGAACCTAACCATAACACAAACTCTTAACCCTGAACCTAACCGTAACACTAACTCTTAACCCTGAACCTAACCGTAACACTAACTCTAACCCTGAACCTAACCGTAACACTAACTCTTAACCCTGAACCTAACCGTAACTCTAACTCTAACCCTGAACCTAACCGTAACACTAACTCTAATCCTGAACCTAACCGTAACACTAACTCTAACCCTGAACCTAACCGTAACACTAACTCTTAATCCTGAACCTAACCGTAACACTAACTCTTAACCCTGAACCTAACCGTAACACTAACTCTAACCCTGAACCTAACCGTAACACTAACTCTAATCCTGAACCTAACCGTAACACTAACTCTAACCCTGAACCTAACCGTAACACTAACTCTAACCCTGAACCTAACCGTAACACTA
>NC_088212.1:4232362-4242362 GCF_036934945.1 Oncorhynchus masou masou | reverse complement strand
GAAGAGAATAGGGTGGTCAGGAGAGAAGAGGTAGGTGGTCAGGAGAGAAGAGAATAGGGTGGTCAGGAGAGAAGTGGTGGGTGGTCAGGAGAGAAGAGGTGGGTGGTCAGGTGGGAAGAGAATGGAGTGGTCAGGAGAGAAGAGGTGGGTGGTCAGGTGAGAAGAGGTGGGTGGTCAGGTGAGAAGAGAATTGGGTAGTCAGGAGATAAGAGAATGGGGTGGTCAGGAGAGAATAGGTGGGTGGTCAGGTGAGAAGAGAATAGGGTGGTCAGGAGAGAAGTGGTGGGTGGTCAGGTAGGAAGAGGTAGGTGGTCAGGAGAGAAGATAATAGGGTGGTCAGGAGAGACGAAGTGGGTGGTCAGGAGAGAAGAAGTGGTTGGTCGGGAGAGAAGAGGTGGGTGATGAGGAGAGAAGAGGTGGGTGGTCAGGTGAGAAGAGAATAGGGTGGTCAGGAGAGAAGTGGTGGGTGGTCAGGATAGAAGAGGTGGGTGGTGAGGAGAGAAGAGGTGGGTGGTCAGGTGAGAAGAGAATAGGGTGGTCAGGAGAGAAGAGGTGGGTGGTCAGGAGAGAAGAGGTGGGTGGTGAGGAGAGAAGAGAATAGGGTGGTCAGGAGAGAAGAGGTGGGTGGTCAGGAGAGAAGAGGTGGGTGGTCAGGTGAGAAGAGATTAGGGTTTGTCAGGAGAGAAGAGGTGGGTGGTAAGGAGAGAAGAGGTGGGTGGTCAGGAGAGAAGAGGTGGGTGGTCAGGTGAGAAGATGTGGGTGGTCAGGTGAGAAAATAATTGGGTAGTCAGGAGATAAGAGAATGGGGTGGTCAGGAGAGAAGAGGTGGGTGGTCAGGTGAGAAGAGAATAGGGTGGTCAGGAGAGAAGAGAATAGGGTGGTCAGGAGAGAAGTGGTGGGTGGTCAGGAGAGAAGAGGAGGGTGGTCAGGAGAGAAGAGAATAGGGTGGTCAGGAGAGAAGAGAATAGGGTGTTCAGAAGAGAAGTGGTGGGTGGTCAAGAGAGAAGAAGTGGGTGGTCAGGAGAGAAGAGGTAGGTGGTCAGGAGAGAAGAGCTGGGTGGTAAGGAGAGAAGAGAATAGGGTGGTCAGGAGAGAAGAGGTAGGTGGTCAGGAGAGCAGAGAATAGGGTGGTCAGGAGAGAAGTGGTGGGTGGTCAGGAGAGAAGAGGTGGGTGGTCAGGTGGGAAGAGAATGGAGTGGTCAGGAGAGAAGAGGTGGGTGGTCAGGTGAGAAGAGGTGGGTGGTCAGTTGAGAAGAGATTTGGGTAGTCAGGAGATAAGAGAATGGGGTGGTCAGGAGAGAAGTGGTGGGTGGTCAGGTAAGAAGAGGTAGGTGATCAGGAGAGAAGATAATAGGGTGGTCAGGAGAGATGAAGTGGGTGGTCAGGAGAGAAGAGGTGGTTGGTCGGGAGAGAAGAGAATAGGGTGGTCAGGAGAGAAAATAATAGGATGGTCAGGAGAGAAGAGAATAGGGTGGTCAGGAGAGAAAATAATGGGGTGATCAGGAGAGAAGTGGTGGGTGGTCAGGAGAGAAGAGGTGGGTGGTGAGGAGAGAAGAGGTTGGTTGTCAGGTGAGAAGAGAATAGGGTGGTCAGGAGAGAAGAGGTGGGTGGTCAGGAGAGAAGAGGTGGGTGATGAGGAGAGAAGAGGTGGGTGGTCAGGTGAGAAGAGAATAGGGTTGTCAGGAGAGAAGTGGTGGGTGGTCAGGAGAGAAGAGGTGGGTGGTGAGGAGAGAAGAGGTGGGTGGTCAGGTGAGAAGAGAATAGGGTTTGTCAGGAGAGAAGAGGTGGGTGGTAAGGAGAGAAGAGGTGGGTGGTCAGGAGAGAAGAGGTGGGTGGTCAGGAGAGAAGAGGTGGGTGGTAAGGAGAGAAGAGAATAGGGTGGTCAGGAGAGAAGAGGTGGGTGGTCAGGAGAGAAGAGGTGGGTGGTAAAGAAAGAAGAGGTGGGTGGTCAGGAGAGAAGAGGTGGGTGGTCAGGAGAGAAGAGGTGGGTGGTAAGGAGCGAAGAGAATAGGGTGGTCAGGAGAGAAGAGGTGGTGGTCATGACAGAAGAGAATAGGGTGGTCAGGAGAGAAGAGTTGGGTGGTCAGGAGAGAAGAGGTGGGTGGTAGGGAGAGAAGAGGTGGGTGTTCAGGAGAGAAGAGGTGGGTGGTCAGGAGAAAAGAGGCGGGTGGTCAGGAGAGAAGAGGTGGGTGGTAAAGAGAGCAGAGGTGGTTGGTAAGGAGAGAAGAGAATAAGGTGGTCAGGAGAGAAGAGGTGGTGGTCAGGAGAGAAGAGAATAGGGTGGTCAGGAGAGAAGAGGTGGGTGGTCAGGAGAGAAGAGAATAGGGTGGTCAGGAGAGTAGAGAATAGGGTGGTCAGGATTGAATAGGTGGGTGGTAAGGAGAGAAGAGGTGGGTGGTCAGGAGAGAAGAGGTGGGTGGTCAGGTGAGAAGAGAATCGGGTGGTCAGGAGAGAAGAGGTGGGTGGTCAGGTGAGAAGAGAATAGGGTGGTCAGGAGAGAAGAGGTGGGTGGTCATGAGAGAAGAGGTGGGTGGTAAGGAGAAAAGAGGTGGGTGGTCAGGAGAGAAGAGGTGGGTGGTCAGGAGAAAAGAGGTGCGTGGTCAGGAGAGAAGAGGTGGGTGGTAAGGAGAGAAGAGGTGGGTGGTCAGGAGAGAAGAGGTGGGTGGTCAGGAGAGAAGAGGTGGGTGGTCAGGAGAGAAGAGGTGGGTGTTAAGGAGAGAAGTGGTGGGTGGTAAGGAGAGAAGAGGTGGGTGGTCAGGAGAGAAGAGGTGGGTGGTAAGTAGAGAAGAGGTGGGTGGTAAGGAGAGAAGAGAATAGCGTGGTCAGGAGAGAAGGGGTGGTGGTCAGGAGAGAAGAGGTGGGTGGTCAGGAGAGAAGAGGTTGGTGGTCAGGTAGAGAAGAGGTGGGTGGTAAGGAGAGAAGAGAATAGGGTGGTCAGGAGAGAAAAGGTGGGTGGTCAGGAGAGAAGAGGTGGGTGGTCAGGAGAGAAGAGAATAGGGTGGTCAGGAGAGTAGAGAATAGGGTGGTCAGGATTGAAGAGGTGGGTGGTAAGGAGAGAAGAGGTGGGTGGTAAGGAGAGAAGAGTATAGGGTGGTCCGGAGAGAAGAGGTGGGTGGTAAGGAGAGAAGAGGTGGGTGGTCAGGAGAGAAGAGGTTGGTGGTCATTAGAGAAGAGGTGGGTGGTAAGGAGAGAAGAGAATAGGGTGGTCAGGAGAGAAGAGGTGGGTGGTAAGGAGAGAAGAGGTGGGTGGTCAGGAGAGAAGAGGTTGGTGGTCATTAGAGAAGAGGGCGGTGGTAAGGAGAGAAGAGGTGGGTGGTCAGGTGAGAAGAGAATAGAGTGGTCAGGAGAGAAGAGCTGGGTGGTAAGGAAAGAAGAGGTGTGTGGTCAGGTGAGAAGAGAATAGAGTGGTCAGGAGAGAAGAGGTGGGTGGTCAGGTGAGAAGAGGTGGGTGGTCAGGTGAGAAAAGAATTGGGTAGTCAGGAGATAAGAGAATGGGGTGGTCAGGAGAGAAGAGGTGGGTGGTCAGGTGAGAAGAGAATAGGGTGGTCAGGAGATAAGTGGTAGGTGATCAGGAGAGAAAAGAATAGGGTGGTCAGGAGAGAAGTGGTGGGTGGTCAGGAGAGAAGAAGTGGGTGGAAAGGAGAGAAGAGAATAGTGTGGTCAGGAGAGAAGAGAATCTGGTGATCAGGAGAAAATAGAATAGGGTGGTCAGGAGAGAAGTGGTGGGTGGTCAAGAGAGAAGAGGTGGGTGGTCAGGAAAGAAGAGGTAGGTGGTCAGGAGAGAAGAGCTGGGTGGTAAGGAGAGAAGAGAATAGTGTGGTCAGGAGAGAAGAGGTAGGTGGTCAGGAGAGCAGAGAATAGGGTGTTCAGGAGAGAAGTGGTGGGTGGTCAGGAGAGAAGAGGTAGGTGGTCAGGAGGGAAGAGCTGGGTGATAAGGAGAGAAGCGGTGGGTGGTCAGGAGAGAAGAGGTGGGTGGTCAGGAGAGAAGAGGTGGGTGGTAAGGAGAGAAGAGGTGGGTGGTCAGGAGAGAAGAGAATCGGGTGATCAGGAGAAAATAGAATAGGGTGGTCAGGAGAGAAGTGGTGGGTGGTCAAGAGAGAAGAGGTGGGTGGTCAGGAAAGAAGAGGTAGGTGGTCAGGAGAGAAGAGCTGGGTGGTCAGGAGAGAAGAGAATAGGGTGGTCAGGAGAGAAGAGGTGGGTGGTCAGGAGAGAAGAGAATCGGGTGATCAGGATAAAATAGAATAGGGTGGTCAGGAGAGAAGTGGTGGGTGGTCAAGAGAGAAGAGGTGGGTGGTCAGGAAAGAAGAGGTAGGTGGTCAGGAGAGAAGAGCTGGGTGGTAAGGAGAGAAGAGAATAGTGTGGTCAGGAGAGAAGAGGTAGGTGGTCAGGAGAGCAGAGAATAGGGTGTTCAGGAGAGAAGTGGTGGGTGGTCAGGAGAGAAGAGGTAGGTGGTCAGGAGGGAAGAGCTGGGTGATAAGGAGAGAAGCGGTGGGTGGTCAGGAGAGAAGAGGTGGGTGGTCAGGAGAGAAGAGCTGGGTGGTAAGGAGAGAAGAGAATAGTGTGGTCGGGAGAGAAGAGGTAGGTGGTCAGGAGAGCAGAGAATAGGGTTTTTCAGGAGAGAAGTGGTGGGTGGTCAGGAGAGAAGAGGTAGGTGGTCAGGAGAGAAGAGCTGGGTGATAAGGAGAGAAGCGGTGGGTGGTCAGGAGAGAAGAGGTGGGTGGTCAGGAGAGAAGAGGTGGGTGGTAAGGAGAGAAGAGGTGGGTGGTAAGGAGAGAAGAGAATAGGGTGGTCAGGAGAGAAGAGGTGGTGGTCAGGAGAGAAGAGCTGGGTGATAAGGAGAGAAGCGGTGGGTGGTCAGGAGAGAAGAGGTGGGTGGTCAGGAGAGAAGAGGTGGGTGGTAAGGAGAGAAGAGGTGGGTGGTAAGGAGAGAAGAGAATAGGGTGGTCAGGAGAGAAGAGGTGGGTGGTCAGGAGAGAAGAGAATCGGGTGATCAGGAGAAAATAGAATAGGGTGGTCAGGAGAGAAGTGGTGGGTGGTCAAGAGAGAAGAGGTGGGTGGTCAGGAAAGAAGAGGTAGGTGGTCAGGAGAGAAGAGCTGGGTGGTAAGGAGAGAAGAGAATAGTGTGGTCAGGAGAGAAGAGGTAGGTGGTCAGGAGAGCAGAGAATAGGGTGTTCAGGAGAGAAGTGGTGGGTGGTCAGGAGAGAAGAGGTAGGTGGTCAGGAGAGAAGAGCTGGGTGATAAGGAGAGAAGCGGTGGGTGGTCAGGAGAGAAGAGGTGGGTGGTCAGGAGAGAAGAAGTGGGTGGTAAGGAGAGAAGAGGTGGGTGGTAAGGAGAGAAGAGAATAGGGTGGTCAGGAGAGAAGAGGTGGTGGTAAGGACAGAAGAGAATAGGGTGGTCAGGAGAGAAGAGGATGGTGGTCAGGAGGGAAGGGGTAGGTGGTCAGGAGAGAAGATGTGGGTAATAAGGAGAGAAAAAGTGGGTGGTCATGTGAGAAGAGAATAGGGTGGTAAGGAGAGAAGAGGTGGGTGGTCAGGAGAGAAGAGGTGGGTGGTCAGGAGAGAAGAGGTGGGTGGTCATGAGAGAAGAGGTGGGTGGTCAGGAGAGAAGAGGTGGGTGGTCAGGAGAGAAGAGGTGGGTGGTCAGGAGAGAAGAGGTGGTTGGTCAGGAGAGAAGAGGTAGGTGGTCAGGAGAGAAGAGAATAGGTTGGTCAGGAGAGAAGAGGTGGGTGATCAGGAGAGAAGAGGTGGGTGGTCAGGAGAGAAGAGAATAGGGTGGTCAGGAGAGAAGAGGTGGGTGGTCAGGTGAGAAGAGAATAGGGTGGTCAGGAGAGAAGAGGTGGGTGGTCTGTAGAGAAGAGATAGGTGGTCAGGAGAGAAGAGGTGGGTGGTCAGGAGAGAAGATGTGGGTGGTCAGGAGAGAAGAGGTGGGTGGTCAGGAGAGAAGAGGTGAGTGGTCAGGAGAGAAGTGGTGGGTGGTCAGGAGAGAAGAGGTGGTTGGTCAGGAGAGAAGAGGTAGGTGGTCAGGAGAGAAGAGAATAGGGTGGTCAGGAGAGAAGAGGTAGGTGGTCAGGAGAGAAGAGCTGGGTGATAAGGAGAGAAGCAGTGGGTGGTCAGGAGAGAAGAGGTTGGTGGTCAGGAGAGAAGAGGTAGGTGGTCAGGAGAGAAGAGCTGGGTGATAAGGAGAGAAGCGGTGGGTGGTCAGGAGAGAAGAGGTTGGTGGTCAGGAGAGAAGAGGTGGGTGGTAAGGAGAGAAGAGGTGGGTGGTAAGGAGAGAAGAGAATAGGGTGGTCAGGAGAGAAGAGGTGGTGGTAAGGACAGAAGAGAATATGGTGGTCAGGAGAGAAGAGGTAGGTGGTCAGGAGAGAAGAGCTGGGTGATAAGGAGAGAAGCGGTGGGTGGTCAGGAGAGAAGAGGTTGGTGGTCAGGAGAGAAGAGGTGGGTGGTCAGGAGAGAAGAGGTTTGTGTTCAGGAGGGAAGAGGTAGGTGGTCAGGAGCGAAGATGTGGGTAATAAGGAGAGAAAAAGTGGGTGGTCATGTGAGAAGAGAATAGGGTGGTCAGGAGAGAAGAGGTGGGTGGTCAGGAGAGAAGAGGTGGGTGGTCAGGAGAGAAGAGGTGGGTGGTCATGAGAGAAGAGGTGGGTGGTAAGGAGAGAAGAGGTGGGTGGTCAGGAGAGAAGAGGTGGGTGGTCAGGAGAGAAGATGTGGTTGGTCAGGAGAGAAGAGGTAGGTGGTCAGGAGAGAAGAGAATAGGTTGGTCAGGAGAGAAGAGGTGGGTGGTCAGGAGAGAAGAGGTGGGTGGTCAGGAGAGAAGAGAATAGGTTGGTCAGGAGAGAAGAGGTGGGTGGTCAGGAGAGAAGAGGTGGGTGGTCAGGAGAGAAGAGAATAGGGTGGTCAGGAGAGAAGAGCTCGGTGGTAAGGAGAGAAGAGAATAGTGTGGTCAGGAGAGAAGAGGTAGGTGGTCAGGAGTGCAGAGAATAGGGTGGTCAGGAGAGAAGTGGTGGGTGGTCAGGAGAGAAGAGGTAGGTGGTCAGGAGAGAAGAGCTGGGTTATAAGGAGAGAAGCGGTGGGTGGTAAGGAGAGAAGAGGTGGGTGGTAAGGAGAGAAGAGGTGGGTGGTAAGGAGAGAAGAGCTGGGTGATAAGGAGAGAAGCGGTTGGTGGTCAGGAGAGAAGAGGTGGGTGGTAAGGAGAGAAGAGGTGGGTGGTAAGGAGAGAAGAGGTGGGTGGTAAGGAGAGAAGAGAATAGGGTGGTCAGGAGAGAAGAGGTGTTGGTAAGGACAGAAGAGAATAGGGTGGTCAGGAGAGAAGAGGATGGTGGTCAGGATGGAAGAGGTAGGTGGTCAGGAGAGAAGATGTGGGTAATAAGGAGAGAAAAAGTGGGTGGTCATGTGAGAAGAGAATAGGGTGGTCAGGAGAGAAGAGGTGGGTGGTCAGGAGAGAAGAGGTGGTTGGTCAGGAGATTAGAGGTGGGTGGTCAGGAGAGAAGATGTGGTTGGTCAGGAGAGAAGAGAATAGGGTGGTCAGGAGAGAAGAGGTGGGTGGTCAGGTGAGAAGAGAATTGGGTGGTCAGGAGAGAAGAGGTGGGTGGTCTGTAGAGACGAGATAGGTGGTCAGGAGAGAAGAGAATAGGTTGGTCAGGAGAGAAGAGGTGGGTGGTCAGGAGAGAAGAGGTGGGTGGTCAGGAGAGAAGAGAATAGGGTGGTCAGGAGAGAAGAGGTGGGTGGTCAGGTGAGAAGAGAATAGGGTGGTCAGGAGAGAAGAGGTGGGTGGTCTGTAGAGAAGAGATAGGTGGTCAGGAGAGAAGAGGTGGGTGGTCAGGATAGAAGATGTGGGTGGTCAGGAGAGAAGAGGTGGGTGGTCAGGAGAGAAGAGGTGAGTGGTCAGGAGAGAAGAGGTGGGTGGTCAGGAGAGAAGAGGTGGTTGGTCAGGAGAGAAGAGGTAGGTGGTCAGGAGAGAAGAGGTTGTTGGTCAGGAGAGAAGATGTGGGTGGTCAGGAGAGAAGAGGTGGGTGGTCAGGAGAGAAGAGAATAGGGTGGTCAGGAGAGAAGAGCTGGGTGGTAAGGAGAGAAGAGAATAGTGTGGTCAGGAGAGAAGAGGTAGGTGGTCAGGAGTGCAGAGAATAGGGTGGTCAGGAGAGAAGTGGTGGGTGGTCAGGAGAGAAGAGGTAGGTGGTCAGGAGAGAAGAGCTGGGTTATAAGGAGAGAAGCGGTGGGTGGTAAGGAGAAGAGGTGGGTGGTAAGGAGAGAAGAGGTGGGTGGTAAGGAGAGAAGAGCTGGGTGATAAGGAGAGAAGCGGTTGGTGGTCAGGAGAGAAGAGGTGGGTGGTAAGGAGAGAAGAGGTGGGTGGTAAGGAGAGAAGAGGTGGGTGGTAAGGAGAGAAGAGAATAGGGTGGTCAGGAGAGAAGAGGTGTTGGTAAGGACAGAAGAGAATAGGGTGGTCAGGAGAGAAGAGGATGGTGGTCAGGAGGGAAGAGGTAGGTGGTCAGGAGAGAAGATGTGGGTAATAAGGAGAGAAAAAGTGGGTGGTCATGTGAGAAGAGAATAGGGTGGTCAGGAGAGAAGAGGTGGGTGGTCAGGAGAGAAGAGGTGGTTGGTCAGGAGATTAGAGGTGGGTGGTCAGGAGAGAAGATGTGGTTGGTCAGGAGAGAAGAGAATAGGGTGGTCAGGAGAGAAGAGGTGGGTGGTCAGGTGAGAAGAGAATTGGGTGGTCAGGAGAGAAGAGGTGGGTGGTCTGTAGAGACGAGATAGGTGGTCAGGAGAGAAGAGAATAGGTTGGTCAGGAGAGAAGAGGTGGGTGGTCAGGAGAGAAGAGGTGGGTGGTCAGGAGAGAAGAGAATAGGGTGGTCAGGAGAGAAGAGGTGGGTGGTCAGGTGAGAAGAGAATAGGGTGGTCAGGAGAGAAGAGGTGGGTGGTCTGTAGAGAAGAGATAGGTGGTCAGGAGAAAAGAGGTGGGTGGTCAGGATAGAAGATGTGGGTGGTCAGGAGAGAAGAGGTGGGTGGTCAGGAGAGAAGAGGTGAGTGGTCAGGAGAGAAGAGGTGGGTGGTCAGGAGAGAAGAGGTGGTTGGTCAGGAGAGAAGAGGTAGGTGGTCAGGAGAGAAGAGGTTGTTGGTCAGGAGAGAAGATGTGGGTGGTCAGGAGAGAAGAGGTGGGTGGTCAGGAGAGAAGAGGTGAGTGGTCAGATGAGAAGAGGTGGGTGGTCAGGAGAGAAGAGGTGGTTGGTCAGGAGAGAAGAGGTTGGTGGTCAGGAGAGAAGAGAATAGGGTGGTCAGGAGAGAAGAGGTGGGTAGTCAGGAGAGAAGAGGTGGGTGGTCAGGAGAGAAGAGAATAGGGTGGTCAGGAGAGAAGAGGTGGGTGGTCAGGAGAGAAGAGGTGGGTGGTCAGGAGAGAAGAGAATAGGGTGGTCAGGAGAGAAGAGAATAGGGTGGTCATGAGAGAAGAGGTGGGTGGTCAGGAGAGAAGAGGTGGGTGGTCAGGAGAGAAGAGAATAGGGTGGTCATGAGAGAAGAGGTAGGTGGTCAGGAGAGAAGAGAATAGGGTGGTCAGGAGAGAAGAGGTAGGTGGTCAGGAGAGAAGAGGTGGGTGGTCAGGAGAGAAGTAGTGGGTGGTCAGTAGAGAAGAGGTGGGTGGTCAGGAGAGAAGAGAATAGGGCACCCTGCTTAGTTTCAGACATTTAAGGAAGACACCAGGTAGTTGTGAGGGTTTAATTTTTACAGATCTCAGGGGAACATTTCCAGTTTGGAGGATTAGCTTCTTCCCTTCTGAGTCCAAAAACCTCCAACTGGAATTCATGAAAAATCGAGTGAAAGTTGTAAAAAGTCTCAGAAATGTTACAACCTTAGTTTGGACTGTTTTCTTTACTCCTCTGGTTTTGTAATTTATGGGTTTTTGATTTACCTCAACGTGTTGCTGTAAATGACTCCCTGTGCCTATACTGTGTACTGTACAGAGGAGGCTGGTGGGAGGACCTATAGGAGGACAGGCTCTTAGTAGTGGCCGGAATGGA
>NC_088212.1:4194862-4222362 GCF_036934945.1 Oncorhynchus masou masou | reverse complement strand
AGTCTGCCTGTTTTTAGTCAGTTTTCTTCAGTTTGTTGCCTAGTGAATATGGTTGAGGGCTTAATCCAATGTTATTGAGATCTTTCCTGAGGAAATGTTGGACCAGGATCCTTGGCACCACACCCATGATAGTGGGTATGTAGGCAGCACCCATCGGGTGTTTTCTCACCGATGTTGGCCACCACGACCATGGAAGGAACACACTGTCACAGGGACCAAGAGATTAGGCTAGTATACTGCACAGCACTGAAAAACTCACCAAACATATTTTTAATCTCTATAGCAGTAACTTGCGTTTGTTATGTACATTTCTTGGGTTATGATGAGCTGGGTGTGTCCAGGCACGGCGCCATGCTCTACAGCAGGCAGTGTCCCCAGTATGATGAGCTGGGTGTGTCCAGGCACGGTGCCATGCTCTACAGCAGGCAGTGTCCCCAGTATGATGAGCTGGGTGTGTCCAGGCACGGCGCCATGCTCTACAGCAGGCAGTGTCCCCAGTATGATGAGCTGGGTGTGTCCAGGCACGGTGCCATGCTCTACAGCAGGCAGTGTCCCCAGTATGATGAGCTGGGTGTGTCCAGGCACGGCGCCATGCTCTACAGCAGGCAGTGTCCCCAGTATGATGAGCTGGGTGTGTCCAGGCACGGCGCCATGCTCTACAGCAGGCAGTGTCCCCAGTATGATGAGCTGGGTGTGTCCAGGCACGGTGCCATGCTCTACAGCAGGCAGTGTCCCCAGTATGATGAGCTGGGTGTGTCCAGGCATAGAAATATGTCTGATTTAGATAGCTAGCTACTGTACTGTCTGATTGAGATAGCTAGCTACCGTACTGTCTGATTTAGATAGCTAGCTACCGTACTGTCTGATTTAGATAGCTAGCTACCGTACTGTCTGATTTAGATAGCTAGCTACTGTACTGTCTGATTGAGATAGCTAGCTACTGTACTGTCTGATTGAGATAGCTAGCTACTGCACAGCCCCGTAGTCTGATTTAGATAGATAGCTACTGTACTGTCTGATTTAGATAGCTAGCTACAAATTCAGACTACAGAACTGTACAGTTTGTACAGTAGCTAGCTTTCTATATCTGACTACAGAGTTGTAAAGTAGCTAGCTATCTAAATCAGACTTCAGGGTTGTACGGTAGCTAGCTTTCTAAATCAGACAGTACAGTAGCTAGCTATCTAAATCAAACTACAGGGTTGTACAGTAGCTAGCTATCTAAATCAGACTACAGGGTTGTACAGTAGCTAGCTATCTAGCATTGCAAAACAATGTGTTTTAATCAATTATTTGGTGACGTGAATAAATTTAGTATAGTTTTATCTAAACAAGATAACTTTTTAAACGTTTCACTATTCACTGAGTAGGATGGTCCTCTCCTTCCTCCTCTGAGGAGCCTCCACTGTTAGGGGTAGGACACTGTAATATTTAATATAGCTCTTCTGGAACAAGAGGCTCTTTTTTCTCAACCATATTTTTTTTTTTGTTGTTGTGAAAGAACAATTTTTATTCAGCTTCAAACGTTTCTTATGTCTCCGCGTTAATAATGAGCCAATCAAAACGATGTGACTTTAAAGCATCTGCCGTTTCTGTTACTGTAGCCTGAGGCTATTTAAATTACAGTCTCCATACAGAATGCTGCGGAAACAATAGCTGCCAATCCATTACAGTTGTGCTTAAAGGTTATCCCCCCTTTGGCACAATGTGAAACAGTATACATCCTGATAGTAGAATGTTCAGGGGAAACATTTAGATGTAATAATCATTGAATTGCCTCTTGGACGAAGTACACAGGGACCTCATTGTGTTGGTCTGATATGCACCACCAAATGGTGTTTCACACACTTCTCTCAGAGCGGGGGCTGTTTTGTGTGTGTGTGTGTGTGTGTGTGTGTATGTGTGTGTGTTTGTGTGTGTGTGTGTTTGTGTATGTGTGTTTGTTTGTGTGTGTTTGTGTGTTTGTGTGTGTGCGTGTGTGTGTTTGTGTGTTTGTGTGTGTGTATGTATGTGTGTGTGTGTATGTGTGTTTGTGTGTGTGTGTGTATGTGTGTGTGTGTGTGTGCTTGCGTGTGTGTGTGTGTGTGGGTGTGTGTGTGTTTGTGTGTGTGTGTGTTTGTGTATGTGTGTTTGTTTGTGTGTGTCTGTGTGTGTGTGTGTGTTTGTGCTTCTCTTCTAGTTGCTTACTCAGGTGGGTGTTCCACATGGCTCTACTTTGAGCCCCATGCAGTGCAGATACCTCCAATAGTTTTGTGTTGCTAATTATTATAACTGGGCATGTGATACCCCTGTTATAGTAATTTTGTGTTATTAAAATGTGCTGAGCATGTAGAGAGAATGAAAGATTGAGGGGAGAAAGAGGGACAGAGAGAGGGAGCGAGAGGGACAGAGGTAGGGAGGGAGGGAGAGGGACAGAGAGAGAGAGAGAGAGAGAGAGAGGGACAGAGGGAGAGAGGGAGAGGGACAGAGAGAGAGGGACAGAGGTAGAGAGGGAGAGGGACAGAGAGAGAGAGAGAGAGAGAGAGAGAGAGAGAGAGAGAGAGAGAGAAAGGGACAGAGGGAGGGAGGGGGACAGAAGTAGGGAGGGAGGGAGAGGGAGGGAGAGGGAGGGAGAAAGGGGAATGATGAGAGAGGTTGAGAGAAGGAGGGAGAGTGGCAGAGGTAGGGAGGGAGAGAGAGACTTTGAAAATTGAAGTTTGATACAAACAGTCGAGGCCAATGCCAAGCCTCCAGCCCCAGCCTCACAACACAATAATGTAAAGTCAACAAACTCTGCTTCATCCTTCTTGATTTGATTATTATTTAGTAATTTACACTCACGTTTGACTCCAGTCCAAGATATACTCATATATTCCCTGTGATTCTGACAGTTAGGACATCCCCAATCACTCTGCTCCTCGTTATAGCATATTCTCAGAGTGCCCTCGCTCTCTCTCTCCATCTCTGTTCATATCTGTCAATCTATCTCTCTCTCTCTCTCTCAATTCAATTCACGGGGCTTTATCAAACTTCAATTTTCAAAGTCTCTCTCTCCCTCCCTACCTCTGCCTCTCTCTCTCTCGCTGCTCTTTCCCTCATGCCACTCTCTCCTCTTCTGATTGTGTTTAAACTCCCAAATGTGTATTTTTACTCTATCCGACTCCTCATGTCTCTCTTCCACTCCCTCTTTCTCTATCTCTTCCCCTCTCCATCATTCTCCATTTCTCTCTTGGAGACAGGTATCCTTTTCACATCCAACCTCTCACTCTCTCTTTTGGAGACATAGGAATCCCGTTCACATTCAACCTCTCTTGCTATTCCTCCCTCTCTCTCCCTCTTTCTCTCTCTCTCTCTCTCTCTCTCTCTCTCTCTCTCTCTCTCTCTGTCTCTCTCTCTGTCTCTCTCTCTCTCTCTGTCTCTCTCTCTCTCTGTCTCTGTCTCTCTGTCTCTCTCTGTCTCTCTCTCTGTCTCTGTCTCTCTGTCTCTCTCTGTCCCTCTCACTCTCTCCCTCTCTCTCGCTATTCCTCCCCATCTCTCCCCCCTCTCTCTCTCTCTCCCTCTCCCCCTCTCTCTCTCCCTCTTTCTCTTTTTGGAGGCATAGAAATCCCTTTCATATTGAACCTTATCAGTAAAATTACCCCCAAAAGACCCAATGTGATATGAGGGGATAAAGCTGTTGTTTACCTGAGCTGGTTGCTCTGGAGACGATGGAACACACAGCCTCACAGTCATTTGATTTACGACATATTGCCTTAATAGAAGGAACCATGAATTCTGTCTCCGAGAATTCTACAGGAGGATGTCAGGCCCATACGTTCAGTAAGCTGAAACTGACGAGCAGCTGGGTCATGCAGCAAGATCCAAAAAACACAGTCTACATGAAAATGCTTAAAGAAGCAACACGTTTGAAGTTTTGGAATAGCTTAGTAAAAAGTCCAGACCTAATCCCAATTGAGATGTTGTGGCAGGACTTGAAACGAGCAGTTCATGCTTGAAAACCCATAAATGTCACTGAGTTACAGCAGATCTGCATGCAAGAGTGGGCCAAAATTCCTCCACAGCGATGTGGGAGACTGAGCAACAACTACAGGAAGTGTTTGATTGCGGTCATTGCAGCTCAAGGTGGCACAACCACTTATTGAGTCGGCAATTACTTTTTCACACAGGTGAATAGTGTATTGCATAACTTTGTTAAATAAATTAAATAAATATATAGAGTATATTTGTTTGTTATTTGTAAAAGTAGGTTCACTTTATCTAATGTTAGTCCGAGTAAACGTATAGATCGATGTTGTTCTCTGAGACTGACCGGAACATATCCCAGTCCGCATGATCAAAACAATCTTGCATGGATTCAGATTGGTCAGACCAGCATGAATGGTTCTTGTCACTGGTACATCCTGTTTGACTTTCTGCCTGTCAGACAGTAGGAGCAAGATGGCATCATGGTCGGATTTGCCAAAGGGATGGCGGGGGGTGGGGGGGTGGGTTGTATGCATCGCGGAAGTTAAAGTAGCAGTTATCGAGTGTATTGCCCCTGCGAGTACTGCAATCAATTTTCTGATATAATTTAGTTGTTTACTTGTTCTCAAATTTGCTTTGTTAAAGTCCCCAGCTACAATAAATTCAGCCTCAGGATATATAGTTTCCAGGTTACATAGAGCCCAGTGAAGGGCCGTTGTGGTGTCTGCTTCAGGGGGAATGTACACAGCTGTGACGATAACTGACGAGAATTATCTTGGGATGTAATATGGCTGGCACTTGATTGTAAAGAATTCTAGATCGGGTGAGCAGAAGGACTTTAGTTCCGGGATGTTGTTGTGATTACACCATGAGTCGTTTTTCATGAAGCCCTTCCTCTTCCCAGAGAGGTGTTTATCTCTGTCAGCATGGTGATGCCCGGTGGCTGAACCGATTCTGACAACATATCCCGAGAGAGAATTTTGCACGCCCAATTTTTCAGTTTTTGATTTGTTAAAAAAGTTTGAAATATCCAATAAATGTCGTTCCACTTCATGATTGTGTCCCACTTGTTGTTGATTCTTCACAAAAAAATACAGTTTTATGTCTTTATGTTTGAAGCCTGAAAGGTGGCAAAAGTTCGCAAAGTTCAAGGGGGCCGAATACTTTTGCAAGGCACTGTATGTCCCTTCTGCGCCGCCGTTGTTTTGGCTTCTGGGATCCATTTTCTTGGGTGGTGGTCAAAACAGACGATCTGATTCAGGAAAGTGATATTCCTGGTTGTAATGTTGGTAATTTGACGTTGCTCTTATATCCAATAGTTCTCTCCGGCTGTATGATTTAAGATTTCCTGGGGTAACAATTGAAGAAATAATACATAGAAAAAAAAATACTGCATAGTTTTCAAAGTGAGGCGACCATCTCTGTCAACGCCATTCTGTTTTTTTTACACTTCAGTGCATCTTTTGACATTACTGATGATATGGAAAAACATACAGAATGTGTCATGGCATTACATCCCCTGCTATATTGTTTATCAAGAGTGGATTGAGAGTTACCCATCTAACAGAACACAGAGGGTGTTATTTAATGGACGCCTCTCCAACATAATCCAGGTATAATCAGGAATTCCCCAAGGCAGCTGTTTAGGCCCCTTACTTTTTAAAATCTTTACTACTGACCTGCCACTGGCACTGAGTAAATCCTGTGTGATGTATGCTGACGACTCAACATTATACACATTATACATATACATATTATAACATTATACACATCAAGCTACCACAGTAAGTGAATTCACTGCAACACTTAACATAGAGCTGCAGTCCGTTTTACAATTGGTGGCAAGTATTAAGCTAGTACTAGATATTTAAAAAAACTAAAAGCATTGCATTTGGGACAAGCCCATGGGCGCCTGACTTTGTCTGAAATTGAGAGTGCAAAAGTTTTTAGTACAATTTTTACTTATTTTATAAAATCATTTTCCTATAATTATACACTGTTTCTTAACAGTGATATTCCATATTTTCTTAGATTTTGCCACAATAAATTATATTGAAAACATTCTTAATGACTAGATTACTAATCTACTCCCATCCCTGATAATCCCACCCACAATATTTAATAGACATGTCTGAAACCCTACCAACCTCGTGAAATTGATACTGAGAAACAACTTGACCCCTTTTCTAAAAACACCATAGCGATTGATTGACAGGTTTGAAACCAAACCCACCAATATGGCAGTGTTATCTGGTAGGTCATTGAACAAGATAAGTAAACTAAAAAATGCAATCTGGAGTTTTGTATTTAAATTTGGTCATGTTCATAGAAAAACAACAATGCATGAGTCTTAATTATGATTATTTTTGGACAGCTATACATATACAAAAATTGCCGCCAAAAACTGCAATAAAAATCATAACATGTAGCTCCGGTAACATGTGTCATGTGGGCTAGAGTCACGTTCTGACCCTAGTTCTTGTGTTATTTGTTTGTTTTAGTTGGTCAGGACGTGAGTTGGGTGGGCATTCTATGTTTTGTGTTTCTAGGTTGTCTTTCTGTGTTCGGCCTAGTATGGTTCTCAATCAGAGGCAGGTGTTGTTAGTTGTCTCTGATTGAGAATCATACTTAGGGAGCCTGGGTTTCACTGTTGTTTTGTTGATGATTGTTTCCGTGTCTTTTTTTGTTTCGCCACACTGTACTGTTACGGTTTAGTTCACATTTATTGTTTTGTATTCATTGAGTGTTCAGTTTATGTTTTATTAAACGATATGGACACTTACCACGCTGCGCATTGGTCCTCCGATCCTTCTCGCTACTCCTCCACAGAAGAGGAGGAGGAAAACCTTTACAGTTAGAGCAGGGGTCTCCAACCTTCTCTTTCATATATACAGTACAAGTTAAAAGTTTGACACATCTACTCATTCAAGGGTTTTTATTTATTGTTACTATTTTCGACATTGTTGAATAATAGTGAAGTTTTCAAAACTATGAAATAAGACATATAGAATCATGTAGTAACTAAAAAAGTGTTAAACAAATCAAAATATATTTGAGATTTAAGATTCTTCAAAGTAGCCACCATTTTGCCTTGATGATAGCTTTGCACACTCTTGGCATTTCTCTCAACCAACTTCATGAGGTAGTCACCTGGAATGCATTTCAATCTTCCAGCTAACTTGATCCAATGTCACGAAGGTAGAAATGGCTAATTTGGTTGATAGCATTTACCAAGCAGAGTTGTTTTATCGAGGTATAAATATATATTTTTTCATCTGGTCATACAGACACAGCTTGGCTACATTGTAACCGCCAAGCATATGAGGCTAAGACTTTACTGTTACTTTTGTAACTGAATGAAAACATTTTGAAAACACTGCTCAATACTCAACAGTATAATTTACTGCCTTCTGTCTCCTGCACCTATAGCTCATATAGTAGTGATATATATATATAGTTCACTTTATATATATTTATATATATACATATATTTATATATATTTATATATATACAGTAGTGTAAAACAAAACTAAAACATTTGAAATACTTGAGCTATGCTTGATTGAGCATGCCTGCTGCAAAATAACCAATAGAAAAAGTGCAAACCACGCCCATGTGGCAAACCCCGCCCATGATGACATTACATTACATTATCGTGATCCTGATGTAAGCATAGCAGGCCTAATTTCTTCCATGTGATCTGGCAGTCTGGATCAAAACAGGTTAAAATGTTAAAATATAGTCAAATATTAGTAGATTAGTTCTCACACAGAGATATGAAGACTATAAAAGATGGTGTGGGGTTTCCATGGAACCTGTTCTTGGGACATTGTACATCTCACTCTCTCTCTCTCTCTCTCTCTCTCTCTCTCTCTGTCTCTCTCTGTCTCTCTCTCTCTCTCTCTCTCTCTCTCTCTCTCTGTCTCTCTCTCTCTCTCTCTCTGTGTCTCTCTCTCTCTCTCTCTCTCTCTCTCTCTCTCTCTCTCTCTCTCTCTCTCTCTCTCTCTCTCTCTCTCTCTCTCTCTCTCTGTCTCTCTCTGTCTCTCTCTCTCTCTCTCTCTCTCTCTCTCTCTCTCTCTCTCTCTCTGTCTCTCTCTCTCTCTCTCTCTCTCTCTCTCTCTCTCTCTCTCTCTCTCTCTCTCTCTCTCTCTCTCTCTATCTCTCTCTCTCTCTCTCTCTCTCTCTCTCTCTCTCTCTCTCTCTCTCTCTCTCTGTCTCTCTGTCTCTCTCTCTCTCTCTCTCTCTCTCTCTCTCTCTCTCTCTCTCTCTCTCTCTCTCTCTCTCTCTCTGTCTCTCTCTCTCTGTCTCTCTCTCTCTCTCTCTCTCTCTCTCTCTCTCTCTCTCTCTCTCTCTCTCTCTCTCTCTGTCTCTCTCTCTCTCTCTGTCTCTCTCTCTCTGTCTCTCTCTCTCTGTCTCTCTCTCCCTGTCTCTCTCTGTCTCTCTCTCTCTCTCTCTCTGTCTCTCTCTCTCTCTCTCTCTCTGTCTCTCTGTCTCTCTCTCTCTCTCTCTCTCTCTCTCTCTCTCTCTCTGTCTCTCTCTCTCTGTCTCTCTCTCTCTCTCTCTCTCTCTCTCTCTCTCTGTCTCTCTCTCTCTCTCTCTCTCTCTCTCTCTCTCTCTCTCTCTCTCTCTCTCTCTCTCTGTCTCTCTCTCTCTCTCTCTCTCTGTCTCTCTCTCTCCCTGTCTCTCTCTGTCTCTCTCTCCCATGTCACTCAGTCTCAGTCTCACTCAGTCTGAGGAGTGGGTTCCTTTAATTATGAAGGTTCCTTTAATTATTAAGTTGCGTCGCAAATATCACCCTATTTTCTATGTAGTACTGTATGTAGCCAATATAGCAGTGCTATATACAGGCAATAGGGTGCTCTTTGTAGCCTGGTGGGTAGGAGCGTTGGGCCCTCTTAGTCTTTGTTCTGAATGGGTGAAAGTTGATCCTGAACCTGACAGGACTTGATTATCTGTAATTTAACATTCCTCAGAGAATTTATTCAAAGTTGAGAGGAAATTGTAGATGGAATCCAAATCCCAATTGTTGCATGAATGTTCTGTTGTTCAATGCTTTTCTGTGCAGCAATTCAACCTGAGGGGCTTGACAGTGCAGGAACAACATCCAACAAGAACTTTTATTGGCAGTTTGTTGAAGATGAGAAGATATTTAGTAACGCTTGGTAGGACAATTGAAGTTTGCATCAGAAATTGGCAGAGTTTGGGACAGAGGCTAACACCAGAAGGAGACTTGTTAGTTGATTCATAAATGGGTAGTCAACCAAATGTCCTGTGTCACTTCTGCAATTGGTGAACTTTGAAGGCTGGAAGTAGACATATGGGGTGCTATAAACATGATTAGTCATCACGTGGTATCAGTCTGAGAGTTCTGGAAGTGTGTCTGAACATTCTATAAGTGTCTGAGAGTTCTGGAAGTGTCTCTGAGAGTTCCAGAAGTGTCTGAGAGTTCCAGAAGTGTGTCTGAGAGTCCCAGACGTGTCTGAGAGTTCTGGAAGTGTCTCTGAGAGTTCCAGAAGTGTGTCTGAGAGTTCCAGAAGAGTCTGAGAGTTCTGGAAGTGTCTCTGAGAGTTCCAGAAGTGTCTGAGAGTTCCAGAAGTGTCTGAGAGTTCCAGAAGTGTCTCTGAGAGTTCCAGAAGTGTGTCTGAGAGTTCCAGAAGAGTCTGAGAGTTCTGGAAGTGTCTCTGAGAGTTCCAGAAGTCTGTCTGAGAGTTCCAGAAGTGTCCGAGAGTTCTGGAAGTGTCTCTGAGAGTTCCAGTGTTTGAAGTTCTGGAAGTGTGTCTGAGAGTTCCAGAAGTGTTTGAGAGTTCTGGAAGTGTCTCTGAGAGTTCCTGTCTGAGAGTCTGTCTGAGAGTTCCAGAAGTGTCTGAGAGTTCTGGAAGTGTGTCTGAGAGTTCCAGAAGTGTTTGAGAGTTCTGGAAGTGTGTCTGAGAGTTCCAGAAGTGTTTGAGAGTTCTGGAAGTGTGTCTGAGAGTTCCAGAAGTGTCTGAGAGTTCTGGAAGTGTCTCTGAGAGTTCCAGAAGTGTTTGAGAGTTCTGGAAGTGTGTCTGAGAGTTCCAGAAGTGTCTGAGAGTTCTGGAAGTGTGTCTGAGAGTTCTGGAAGTGTCTGAGAGTTCTGAAGTTCTGGAAGTGTCTCTGAGAGTTCCAGAAGTGTTCTGAGAGTTCCAGAAGTCTGTCTGAGAGTTCCAGAAGTGTCTGAGAGTTCTGGAAGTGTCTCTGAGAGTTCCAGAAGTCTGTCTGAGAGTTCCAGAAGTGTCTGAGAGTTCTGGAAGTGTCTCTGAGAGTTCTGGAAGTCTGTCTGAGAAGTGTTTGAGAGTTCTGGAAGTGTGTCTGAGAGTTCCAGAAGTGTTTGAGAGTTCTGGAAGTGTGTCTGAGAGTTCCAGAAGTGTCTGAGAGTTCTGGAAGTGTGGAAGTTGTGTCTGAGAGTTCTGGAAGTGTGTCTGAGAGTTCTCTGAGAAGTGTTTGAGAGTTCTGGAAGTGTCTCTGAGAGTTCCAGAAGTGTTTGAGAGTTCTGTAAGTGTGTCTGAGAGTTCCAGAAGTGTTTGAGAGTTCTGGAAGTGTGTCTGAGAGTTCCAGAACTGTCTGAGAGTTCTGGAAGTGTGTCTGAGAGTTCCAGAAGTGTCTGAGAGTTCTGGAAGTGTGTCTGAGAGTTCTGGAAGTGTTTCTGAGAGTTCCAGAAGTTTTTGAGAGTTCTGGAAGTGTCTCTGAGAGTTCCAGAAGTTTTTGAGAGTTCTGGAAGTGTCTCTGAGAGTTCCAGAAGTGTTTGAGAGTTCTGGAAGTGTCTCTGAGAGTTCCAGAAGTGTCTGAGAGTTCCAGAAGTGTCTGAGAGTTCCAGAAGTGTCTCTGAGAGTTCCAGAAGTCTGTCTGAGAGTTCCAGAAGTGTCTGAGAGTTCCAGAAGAGTCTGAGAGTTCTGGAAGTGTCTCTGAGAGTTCCAGAAGTCTGTCTGAGAGTTCCAGAAGTGTCTGAGAGTTCTGGAAGTGTCTCTGAGAGTTCCAGAAGTGTTTGAGAGTTCTGGAAGTGTGTCTGAGAGTTCCAGAAGTGTTTGAGAGTTCTGGAAGTGTCTCTGAGAGTTCCAGAACTGTCTGAGAGTTCTGGAAGTGTGTCTGAGAGTTCCAGAAGTGTCTGAGAGTTCTGGAAGTGTGTCTGAGAGTTCTGGAAGTGTCTCTGAGAGTTCCAGAAGTGTTTGAGAGTTCTGGAAGTGTCTCTGAGAGTTCCAGAAGTGTTTGAGAGTTCTGTAAGTGTGTCTGAGAGTTCCAGAAGTGTTTGAGAGTTCTGGAAGTGTGTCTGAGAGTTCCAGAAGTGTTTGAGAGTTCTGGAAGTGTCTCTGAGAGTTCCAGAACTGTCTGAGAGGTCTGGAAGTGTGTCTGAGAGTTCCAGAAGTGTTTGAGAGTTCTGGAAGTGTGTCTGAGAGTTCCAGAAGTGTCTGAGAGTTCTGGAAGTGTGTCTGAGAGTTCTGGAAGTGTCTCTGAGAGTTCCAGAAGTTTTTGAGAGTTCTGGAAGTGTCTCTGAGAGTTCCAGAAGTGTTTGAGAGTTCTGGAAGTGTCTCTGAGAGTTCCAGAAGTGTCTGAGAGTTCCAGAAGTGTCTGAGAGTTCCAGAAGAGTCTGAGAGTTCTGGAAGTGTCTCTGAGAGTTCCAGAAGTCTGTCTGAGAGTTCCAGGAGTGTCTGAGAGTTCTGGAAGTGTCTCTGAGAGTTCTGGAAGTCTGTCTGAGAGTTCCAGAAGTGTCTGAGAGTTCTGGAAGTGTCTCTGAGAGTTCCAGAAGTGTTTGAGAGTTCTGGAAGTGTGTCTGAGAGTTCCAGAAGTGTTTGAGAGTTCTGGAAGTGTCTCTGAGAGTTCCAGAACTGTCTGAGAGTTCTGGAAGTGTGTCTGAGAGTTCCAGAAGTGTCTGAGAGTTCTGGAAGTGTGTCTGAGAGTTCTGGAAGTGTCTCTGAGAGTTCCAGAAGTGTTTGAGAGTTCTGGAAGTGTCTCTGAGAGTTCCAGAAGTGTTTGAGAGTTCTGTAAGTGTGTCTGAGAGTTCCAGAAGTGTTTGAGAGTTCTGGAAGTGTGTCTGAGAGTTCCAGAACTGTCTGAGAGTTCTGGAAGTGTGTCTGAGAGTTCTGGAAGTGTTTCTGAGAGTTCCAGAAGTTTTTGAGAGTTCTGGAAGTGTCTCTGAGAGTTCCAGAAGTTTTTGAGAGTTCTGGAAGTGTCTCTGAGAGTTCCAGAAGTGTTTGAGAGTTCTGGAAGTGTCTCTGAGAGTTCCAGAAGTGTCTGAGAGTTCCAGAAGTGTCTGAGAGTTCCAGAAGTGTCTCTGAGAGTTCCAGAAGTCTGTCTGAGAGTTCCAGAAGTGTCTGAGAGTTCCAGAAGAGTCTGAGAGTTCTGGAAGTGTCTCTGAGAGTTCCAGAAGTCTGTCTGAGAGTTCCAGAAGTGTCTGAGAGTTCTGGAAGTGTCTCTGAGAGTTCCAGAAGTGTTTGAGAGTTCCAGAAGTCTGTCTGAGAGTTCCAGAAGTGTCTGAGAGTTCTGGAAGTGTCTCTGAGAGTTCCAGAAGTGTTTGAGAGTTCTGGAAGTGTCTCTGAGAGTTCCAGAACTGTCTGAGAGTTCTGGAAGTGTGTCTGAGAGTTCCAGAAGTGTCTGAGAGTTCTGGAAGTGTGTCTGAGAGTTCTGGAAGTGTCTCTGAGAGTTCCAGAAGTGTTTGAGAGTTCTGGAAGTGTCTCTGAGAGTTCCAGAAGTGTTTGAGAGTTCTGTAAGTGTGTCTGAGAGTTCCAGAAGTGTTTGAGAGTTCTGGAAGTGTGTCTGAGAGTTCCAGAAGTGTTTGAGAGTTCTGGAAGTGTCTCTGAGAGTTCCAGAAGTGTTTGAGAGTTCTGTAAGTGTCTCTGAGAGTTCCAGAAGTGTTTGAGAGTTCTGGAAGTGTGTCTGAGAGTTCCAGAAGTGTTTGAGAGTTCTGGAAGTGTCTCTGAGAGTTCCAGAACTGTCTGAGAGTTCTGGAAGTGTGTCTGAGAGTTCCAGAAGTGTCTGAGAGTTCTGGAAGTGTGTCTGAGAGTTCTGGAAGTGTCTCTGAGAGTTCCAGAAGTGTTTGAGAGTTCTGGAAGTGTCTCTGAGAGTTCCAGAAGTGTTTGAGAGTTCTGTAAGTGTGTCTGAGAGTTCCAGAAGTGTTTGAGAGTTCTGGAAGTGTGTCTGAGAGTTCCAGAACTGTCTGAGAGTTCTGGAAGTGTGTCTGAGAGTTCCAGAAGTGTCTGAGAGTTCTGGAAGTGTGTCTGAGAGTTCTGGAAGTGTTTCTGAGAGTTCCAGAAGTTTTTGAGAGTTCTGGAAGTGTCTCTGAGAGTTCCAGAAGTTTTTGAGAGTTCTGGAAGTGTCTCTGAGAGTTCCAGAAGTGTTTGAGAGTTCTGGAAGTGTATCTGAGAGTTCCAGAAGTGTCTGAGAGTTCCAGAAGTGTCTGAGAGTTCCAGAAGTGTCTCTGAGAGTTCCAGAAGTCTGTCTGAGAGTTCCAGAAGTGTCTGAGAGTTCCAGAAGAGTCTGAGAGTTCTGGAAGTGTCTCTGAGAGTTCCAAGAAGTCTGTCTGAGAGTTCCAGAAGTGTCTGAGAGTTCTGGAAGTGTCTCTGAGAGTTCCAGAAGTGTTTGAGAGTTCCAGAAGTCTGTCTGAGAGTTCCAGAAGTGTCTGAGAGTTCTGGAAGTGTCTCTGAGAGTTCCAGAAGTGTTTGAGAGTTCTGGAAGTGTCTCTGAGAGTTCCAGAACTGTCTGAGAGTTCTGGAAGTGTGTCTGAGAGTTCCAGAAGTGTCTGAGAGTTCTGGAAGTGTGTCTGAGAGTTCTGGAAGTGTCTCTGAGAGTTCCAGAAGTGTTTGAGAGTTCTGGAAGTGTCTCTGAGAGTTCCAGAAGTGTTTGAGAGTTCTGTAAGTGTGTCTGAGAGTTCCAGAAGTGTTTGAGAGTTCTGGAAGTGTGTCTGAGAGTTCTGGAAGTGTCTCTGAGAGTTCCAGAAGTGTTTGAGAGTTCCAGAAGTGTCTGAGAGTTCCAGAAGAGTCTGAGAGTTCTGGAAGTGTCTCTGAGAGTTCCAGAAGTCTGTCTGAGAGTTCCAGAAGTGTCTGAGAGTTCTGGAAGTGTCTCTGAGAGTTCTGGAAGTCTGTCTGAGAGTTCCAGAAGTGTCTGAGAGTTCTGGAAGTGTCTCTGAGAGTTCCAGAAGTGTTTGAGAGTTCTGGAAGTGTGTCTGAGTGTTCCAGAAGTGTTTGAGAGTTCTGGAAGTGTCTCTGAGAGTTCCAGAAGTGTTTGAGAGTTCTGGAAGTGTGTCTGAGAGTTCCAGAAGTGTTTGAGAGTTCTGGAAGTGTCTCTGAGAATTCCAGAACTGTCTGAGAGTTCTGGAAGTGTGTCTGAGAGTTCCAGAAGTGTCTGAGAGTTCTGGAAGTGTGTCTGAGAGTTCTGGAAGTGTCTCTGAGAGTTCCAGAAGTGTTTGAGAGTTCTGGAAGTGTCTCTGAGAGTTCCAGAAGTGTTTGAGAGTTCTGGAAGTGTGTCTGAGAGTTCCAGAAGTGTTTGAGAGTTCTGGAAGTGTGTCTGAGAGTTATGGAAGTGTCTCTGAGAGTTCCAGAAGTGTCTGAGAGTTCTGGAAGTGTGTCTGAGAGTTCCAGAAGTGTCTCTGAGAGTTCTGGAAGTGTGTCTGAGAGTTCCAGAAGTGTCTGAGAGTTCTGGAAGTGTGTCTGAGAGTTCCAGAAGTGTCTCTGAGAGTTCCAGTTGTGTGTCTGAGAGTTCCAGAAGTGTTTGAGAGTTCCAGAAGTGTCTGAGAGTTCTGGAAGTGTGTCTGAGAGTTCCAGAAGTGTTTGAGAGTTCCATCATTCTGTCATCCGTCTGAAACATTAGAGTTCCGTCTGGCACATGACGCGTGTCACTGTGTATGTTGACGCTGGTGGCTTCGTGGCTGGCTGGGGAGGCTTGAGTGACAAGGGGAGGTAGGAGCCAGGTCGGGGCCACAGGCCCAACAGACGGACGACAACGGCGGATTGTGAGCAACCGAATGACCAATAGCATAATGTACTTGTTCCTGTTGGTGCTAGTGATGAGTGAACTTGTTATTAATTAGCACCCTTAGTGGAAACAACTACAGTGTGCTACTTACGTCATTGTAAAGCGCATGAGATGTCTGATTCATAGCTGCATGGAGGAGAAAGTGAACTGTCTTTTGATTATACCTGCCTGCCGTCCTCTAAAGACCAAGAGGGATATGGTCCTTTAAACTGGAAAGACAGTATTTCAACAACTAAGCTGGTTCACACAACCAGGTGTTCGTTGGGCTAAATGCTTGGCATGTCCGATGCTCTCTCTCTCTCTCTCTCTCTCTCTTTCTTGGATCAGCTTGTTCTTTACCTGCCTCCCATCCTGCCTGCCTCCCAGCCTGCCTGCCTCCCCTGCCTGCCTATCCGATGGGCCTGCCTGCTCGCCTGGGCTTGTCCACTAGATCAGTCGTTTTTAGTCCACCCATAGTTGTAATTTTTGTTATCAGGAAAGTGATTGAGTGAAAAGAGGGGCTCTGGGGGTGGTACACAAACACAGCAGAGAGTCCCAGAGGCGTAACATAGTAACATAACGAATACGTCACTGTCTGAGTCAGCGGCTGTCCATCAACAAAAAACAACAACACGTTTTTTTTTTGTCCGTGTAGTTGACTCACGGAGCTGGAACAGACGAATAGGGGTCTCAGTTCGAATGGATCTCAGTTTGTCTATCTGTACAACATTGACGATGTTGTTTAGGATTTATCATCGATAAGACAGAGTCACCGGGCAGGCGATGAGCGAACACCAAGTCTGCACAGCAAAGCCAAAGTCTTGTCAAAATGATTCAGCAGATGTCTACATCCTTCAGTAGATTGACTATGACGTAAGGTAGAGAGAGAAAGAGAGAGAGAGAGAGAGAGAGAGAGAGGGGGGAAGAACGAGAGGGGGAGAGTGAGAGAGGGGAGAGTGAGAAAAGAGAGAGAGAGAGGGAGGGATAGGGGAGAGGGGGAGAGAGGGGGTGAGAGAGAGGGAGAGAGAGGGAGAGGGGGAGAGAGAAAGAGGGAGAGAAGGAGAGAGAGAGAGAGAGCAGACAGAGAGAGAGAGAGAGAGAGAGAGAGAGAGGGGGGGATAGGGGAGAGAGAGGGGGAGAGGGGGAGGGGGAGAGAGAGAGGGGGGAAGGGATAGGGGAGAGAGAGAGGGGGGGAGAGGGGGAGAGAGAGACAGGGAGGGGGAGGGATAGGAGAGAGAGAGAGAGAGAGAGAGAGGGGGGGGAGAGAGAGACGAGAGAGCGATGGTGAGAGAGAGATAATTCAGCCCTCTCTCTCTCTCTCTCTCTCTCTCTCTCTCTCTCTCTCTCTCTCTCTCCCTCTCTGTTTTTCTCTGTCAAGTTGTAATTAATGTTGTCCTCCAAGGGGCCACTGGCAGCGATCAGAAAATGAGATCATTGTTCAATACCAACTAATTTTCATCATGTAGCTAGCTACACTCCAACGAAAGTTCAAAGTGAGTGCATTCAGCATATTAGAAAAGAGCTTGCCATCTCTCTCTCTCTCTCTCTCTCTCTCTCTCACTATCTTCCTCCTATCTCTCTCTCTCTCTCTCGTCCCCCTATCTCCCTCTCTCTCCCTCCCACTATCTTCCTCCTATCTCTCTCTCTTCCTTCTATCTCTCTCTATCTCTCTCACAGACATTTAAATTAAAATCAATACATTGTGCAGGATAACAACTCAACAGATACAGCCGAGTGTTTGTTTAAACCAATCTGTGGCAGGCAGCGAGGCAGAGAGATATAAATAATTTTAAAGAGGTCTAAGAGGTCAGGTAGCCTTCTGTCTCACTGACCTTGACAAGGGAGCCGTGGCAACTTGGATAGTGCCTCCCTCCCTCCCTCTTTCACCCTCCCCCCTCCCTCCCTCCCTCCCTCTTTCCCCTCTCTCCCATCCTCCTTCCGACCCTGCCCACCAGTGGCCGGGACCAGCCCGTTAGACCAGATCAGAGCTATGACTTGCCTGGCTTCTTACCCGAAGTCCGGTCTGGTTCCAGACAAGACGGTTTGAAAAGTCAACTGTTTATTGAGCCATCTAGACAGAAAAGGGCAGACCAGAGCAGGGCCCCTCAATGAGACGAGCTGAGGCGCTGCCTGCAGGGCTGCAGTGGAATAAGGGTCTGGCAGGGAGGGAAGGAAGTGGGATGGGAGGTGGATAGGGTCTGGCAGGGAGATGGATAGGGTCTGGCAGGGAGGTGGATAGGGTCTGGCAGGGAGGTGCATAGGGTCTGGCAGGGAGGTGGATAGGGTCTGGGAGCGAGGTGGATAGGGTCTGGCAGGGAAGTGGATAGGGTCTGGCAGGGAGGTGGATAGGGTCTGGCAGGGAGGTGGATAGGGTCTGGGAGCGAGGTGGATAGGGTCTGGCAGGGAAGTGGATAGGGTCTGGGAGGGAGGTGGAAAAGGTCTGGCAGAGAGGGAAGGAAGTGGGATGGGAGGTGGGTAGGGTCTGGCAGGGAGGGAAGGAAGTGGGATGGGAGGTGGGTAGGGTCTGGCAGGGATTGAAGGAAGTGGGATGGGAGGTGGGTAGGGTCTGGCAGAGAGGGAAGGAAGTGGGATGGGAGGTGGGTAGGGTCTGGCAGGGAGGGAAGGAAGTGGGATGGGAGGTGGGTCGGGTCTGGCAGGGAGGGAAGGAAGGAAGAGGGATGGGAGGTGGATAGGGTCTGGCAGGGAGGTGGATAGGGTCTGGCAGGGAGGGAAGGAAGTGGGATGGGAGGTGGATAGGGTCCGGCAGGGAGGGAATGAAGTGGGATGGGAGGTGGGTCGGGTCTGGCAGGGAGGGAAGGAAGGAAGTAGGATGGGAGGTGGATAGGGTCTGGCAGGGAGGTGGATAGGGTCTGGCAGGGAGGGAAGGAAGTGGGATGGGAGGTGGATAGGGTCCGGCAGGGAGGGAATGAAGTGGGATGGGAGGTGGGTAGGGTCTGGCAGGGAGGGAAGGAATTGGGATGGGAGGTGGGTAGGGTCTAGCAGGGAGGGAAGGAAGTGGGATGGGAGGTGGATAGGGTCTTGCAGGGAGGGAAGGAAGTGGGATGGGAGGTGGGTAGGGTCTGGCAGGGAGTGAAGGAAGTGGGATGGGAGGTGGGTAGGGTCTGGCATGGAGGTGGGTAGGGTCTGGCAGGGAGGGAAGGAAGGAAGTGGGATGGAAAGTGGATAGGGTCTGGCAAGGAGGTGGATAGAGTCTGGCAGGGAGGGAAGGAATTGGGATGGGGGGTGGGTAGGGTCTAGCAGGGAGGGAAGGAAGTGGGATGGGAGGTGGATAGGGTCTGGCAGGGAGGGAAGTAAGTGGGATGCGAGGTGGGTAGGGTCTGGCAGGGAGGGAAGGAAGTGGGATGGGAGGTGGGTGGGTAGGGTCTGGCAGGGAGGGAAGGAAGTGGGATGGGAGGTGGATAGGGTCTGGCAGGGAGGTGGATAGGGTCTGGCAGGGAGGGAAGGAAGGAAGTGGGATGAGAGGTGGATAGGGTCTGGCAGGGAGGGAAGGAAGGAAGTTGGATGGGAGGCGGATAGGGTCTGGCAGGGAGGGAAGGAAGGAAGTGGGATGGGAGGTGGATAGGGTCTGGCAGGGAGGGAAGGAAGGAAGTGGGATGGGAGGTGGATAGGGTCTGGCATTGAGCGAAGGAAGGAAGTGGGATGGGAGGTGGATAGGGTCTGGCAGGGAGGTGGATAGGGTCTGGCAGGGAGGGAAGGAAGCGGGATGGGAGGTTTATAGGGTCTGGCAGGGAGGGAAGGAAGGAAGTGGGATGGGAGGTGGATAGAGTCTGGCAGGGAGGGAAGGAAGGAAGTGGGACGGCAGGGAGGTGTATAGGGTCTGGCAGGGAGGTGGATAGGGTCTGGAGGGGGAAGGAAGTGGGATGGAAGGTGGATAGGGTCTGGCAGCGAGGTGGATAGGGTCTGGCAGGGAGGTGGATAGGGTCTGGCAGGGAGGTGGATAGGGTCTGGCAGGGAGGTGGATAGGGTCTGCCAGGGAGGTGGATAGGGTCTGGCAGGGAGGTGGATAGGGTCTGGCAGGGAGGTGGATAGGGTCTGCCAGGGAGGTGGATAGGGTCTGGCAGGGAAGTGGATAGGGTCTGGCAGGGAGGGAAGGAAATGGGATGGGAGGTGGATAGGGTTTGGCAGGGAGGTGGATAGGGTCTGGGAGGGAGGTGGAAAAGGTCTGGCAGGGATTGAATGAAGTGGGATTTGAGGTGGGTAGGGTCTGGCAGAGAGGGAAGGAAGTGGGATGGGAGGTGGGTAGGGTCTGGCAGGGAGGGAAGGAAGTGGGATGGGAGGTGGGTAGGGTCTGGCAGGGAGGGAAGGAAGTGGGATGGGATTTGCGTAGTGTCTGGCAGGGAGGGAAGGAAGTGGGATGGGAGGTGGGTAGGGTCTGGCAGGGAGGGAAGGAAGTGGGATGGGAGGTGGGTAGGGTCTGGCAGGGAGAGAAGGAAGTGGGATGGGAGGTGGGTAGGGTCTGGCAGGGAAGGAAGGAAGTGGGATGGGAGGTGGATCGGGTCTGGCAGGGAGGGAAGGAAGGAAGTGGGATGGGAGGTGGATAGGGTCTGGCAGGGAGGGAAGGAAGTGGGATGCGAGGTGGGTAGGGTCTGGCAGGGAGGGAAGGAAGTGGGATGGGAGGTTGGTGGGTAGGGTCTGGCAGGGAGGGAAGGAAGTGGGATGGGAGGTGGATAGGGTCTGGCAGGGAGGGAAGGAAGGAAGTGGGATGGGAGGAGGATAGGGTCTGGCAGGGAGAGAAGGAAGGAAGTGGGATGGGAGGTAGGTAGGGTCTGGCAGGGAGGGAAGGAAGTGGGATGGGAGGTGGGTAGGGTCTGGCAGGGAGGGAAGGAAGTGGGATGGGAGGTGGGTAGGGTCTGGCAGGGAGGGAAGGAAGTGGGATGGGAGGTGGATCGGGTCTGGCAGGGAGGGAAGGAAGGAAGTGGGTTGGGAGGTGGATAGGGTCTGGCAGGGAGGGAAGGAAGGAAGTGGGATTGGAGGTGGATAGGGTCTGGCAGGGAGGGAAGGAAGGAAGTGGGATGGGAGGTGGATAGGGTCTGGCAGGGAGGGAAGGAAGGAAGTGGGATGGGAGGTGGATAGGGTCTGGCAGGGAGGGAAGGAAGGAAGTGGGATTTGAGGTGGATAGGGTCTGGCAGGGAGGGAAGGAAGTGGGATGGGAGGTGGATAGGGTCTGGCAGGGAGGGAAGGAAGTGGGATGGGAGGTAGGTAGGGTCTGGCAGGGAGGGAAGGAAGTGGGATGGGAGGTGGGTAGGGTCTGGCAGTGGAGGGAAGGAAGTGGGATGGGAGGTGGGTAGGGTCTGGCAGGGAGGTGGATAGGGTCTGGCAGGGAGGGAAGGAAGTGGGATGGGAGGTGGGTGGGTAGGGTCTGGCAGGGAGGGAAGGAAGTGGGATGGGAGGTGGGTAGGGTCTGGCAGTGAGGTGGATAGGGTCTGGAGGGGGGGAAGGAAGTGGGATGGGAGGTGGATAGGGTCTGGCAGGGAGGTGGATAGGGTCTGGCAGGGAGGTGGATAGGGTCTGGCAGGGAGGTGGATAGGGTCTGCCAGGGAGGTGGATAGGGTCTGGCAGGGAGGGAAGGACGTGGGATGGGAGGTGGATAGGGTCTGGCAGGGAGGTGGATGGGGTCTGGGAGGGAGGTGGAAAAGGTCTGGCAGAGAGGGAAGGAAGTGGGATGGGAAGTGGGTAGGGTCTGGCAGGGAGGGAAGGAAGTGGGATGGGAGGTGGGTAGGGTCTGGCAGGGAGGGAAGGAAGTGGGATGGGAGGTGGGTAGGGTCTGGCAGGGAGGGAAGGAAGTGGGATGGGAGGTGGGTAGGGTCTGGCAGGGAGGGAAGGAAGTGGGATGGGAGGTGGGTAGGGTCTGGCAGGGAGGGAAGGAAGTGGGATGGGAGGTGGGTAGGGTCTGGCAGGGAGGGAAGGAAGTGGGATGGGAGGTGGATCGGGTCTGGCAGGGAGGGAAGGAAGGAAGTGGGTTGGGAGGTGGATAGGGTCTGGCAGGGAGGGAAGGAAGGAAGTGGGATTGGAGGTGGATAGGGTCTGGCAGGGAGGTGGATAGGGTCTGGCAGGGAGGGAAGGAAGGAAGTGGGATGGGAGGTGGATAGGGTCTGGCAGGGAGGGAAGGAAGGAAGTGGGATGGGAGGTGGATCGGGTCTGGCAGGGAGGGAAGGAAGGAAGTGGGTTGGGAGGTGGATATGGTCTGGCAGGGAGGTGGATAGGGTCTGGCAGGGAGGGAAGGAAGGAGGTGGGATGGGAGGTGGATAGGGTCTGGCAGGGAGTGAAGGAAGGAAGTGGGATGGGAGGTGGATATGGTCTGGCAGGGAGGTTGATAGGGTGTGGGAGGGAGGGAAGGAAGGAAGTGGGATGGGAGGTGGGTAGGGTCTGGCAGGGAGGGAAGGAAGTGGGATGGGAGGTGGGTAGGGTCTGGCAGGAAGGGAAGGAAGTGGGATGGGAGGTAGGTAGGGTCTGGCAGGGAGGGAAGGAAGTGGGATGGGAGGTGGGTAGGGTCTGGCAGGAAGGGAAGGAAGTGGGATGGGAGGTAGGTAGGGTCTGGCAGGAAGGAAGGAAGTGGGATGGGAGGTGGGTAGGGTCTGGCAGGGAGGGAAGGAAGTGGGATGGGAGGTGGGTAGGGTCTGGCAGTGGAGGGAAGGAAGTGGGATGGGAGGTGGGTAGGGTCTGGCAGGGAGGGAAGGAAGTGGGATGGGAGGTGGGTAGGGTCTGGCAGGAAGGGAAGGAAGTGGGATGGGAGGTAGGTAGGGTCTGGCAGGAAGGAAGGAAGTGGGATGGGAGGTGGATAGGGTCTGGCAGGGAGGGAAGGAAGTGGGATGGGAGGTGGATAGGGTCTGGCAGGGAGGGAAGGAAGTGGGATGGGAGGTGGGTAGGGTCTGGCAGTGGAGGGAAGGAAGTGGGATGGGAGGTAGGTAGGGTCTGGCAGGGAGGGAAGGAAGTGGGATGGGAGGTGGGTAGGGTCTGGCAGGAAGGGAAGGAAGTGGGATGGGAGGTAGGTAGGGTCTGGCAGGAAGGAAGGAAGTGGGATGGGAGGTGGATAGGGTCTGGCAGGGAGGGAAGGAAGTGGGATGGGAGGTGGATAGGGTCTGGCAGGGAGGGAAGGAAGTGGGATGGGAGGTGGATAGGGTCTGGCAGGGAGGGAAGGAAGTGGGATGGGAGGTGGATAGGGTCTGGCAGGGAGGGAAGGAAGTGGGATGGGAGGTGGATAGGGTCTGGCAGGGAGGGAAGGAAGTGGGATGGGAGGTGGGTAGGGTCTGGCAGTGGAGGGAAGGAAGTGGGATGGGAGGTAGGTAGGGTCTGGCAGGGAGGGAAGGAAGTGGGATGGGAGGTGGGTAGGGTCTGGCAGTGGAGGGAAGGAAGTGGGATGGGAGGTGGGTAGGGTCTGGCAGGGAGGTGGATAGGGTCTGGCAGGGAGGGAAGGAAGTGGGATGGGAGGTGGGTGGGTAGGGTCTGGCAGGGAGGGAAGGAAGTGGGATGGGAGGTGGATAGGGTCTGGCAGGGAGGGAAGGAAGTGGGATGGGAGGTGGGTAGGGTCTGGCAGGGAGGGAAGGAAGTGGGATGGGAGGTGGGTAGGGTCTGGCAGGGAGGGAAGGAAGTGGGATGGGAGGTGGGTAGGGTCTGGCAGGGAGGGAAGGAAGTGGGATGGGAGGTGGGTAGGGTCTGGCAGGGAGGGAAGGAAGTTTGATGGGATGTGCGTAGGGTCTGGCAAGACTTAATTGTGTCTCGTCCAAGGTCACATTTGACAGCAGGCCTTGTATGAAAAGACAGGCAAGGCGCAGTGCCAACACAACCTGACACAACCTGACACAACCTGACAGAACCTGACAGAACCTGACACAACCTGACAGAACCACACACAACCTGACACAACCTGACACAACCTGACACAACCTGATACAACCTGACAGAACCTGACACAACCTGACAGAACCACACACAACCTGACACAACCTGACACAACCTGACACAACCTGACAGAACCTGACAGAACCTGACACAACCTGACAGAACCTGACACAACCTGACACAACCTGACAGAACCTGACACAACCTGACACAACCTGACACGACCACACACATCTTTACACAACCACACACAACCTGACACAACCACACACAACTTTACACAACCTGACACAACCTGACAGAACCACACACAACCTGACACAACCTGACACAACCTGACACAACCTGAAATAACCACACACTACCTGACTAAACCACACACATCCTGACACATCCTGAAACAACCTGTCACAACCTGACTCAACCTGACACAACTTGAAATAACCACACACTACCTGACAAAACCACACACAACCTGACACATCCTGACACAACCACACACGACCTGACACACCCACACACAATCTGACACAACAAAGAGCTGTCTTTCCCCCCCACAGAGCCCCTACCAAGCCCTAGGGACGGATGGACCACCAGCCAGGGAGCAGAGGAGAAGAAGAGGAGGGTTGGGGATAGAGTTGGAGGGGGCAAGGCTGAGGTGTTGGAGGGAAGACATACCATCAGCCCAAAATAAAAAGGCAACAAAGGAAAACAAAAGCTTCTAAGTGACTTCACATATTACTCTTGAAGGTCTTACCCCACATCTCGAGGGGGTAATCAATAGGTGACGCTAGACTGGTTTCCTGCCCTCTTCCCCTCCCTTCTCTCCTTCCTCTAATCTCCCTCCCTTCTCTAATCTCCCTCCCTCTCCAACCAACCAAGATGGACAGACCAAGCAACCGAGAGAGTACCAGACAAAGTGTTTCAATCTACCCTTCTCTCAACTCTTGCCCTCCTCTATATTGCCCTCCTCTCTCTTGCCCACCTAGTGGGAGAGAGAGGGAGGGAGGGAGGGAGGGAGGGAGGGAGGGAGGGAGGGAGGGAGGGAGGGGGAGGGAGGGAGGGAGGGAGGGAGGGAGGGAGGGAGGGAGGGAGGGAGGGAGGGAGGGAGGGGACAGATCAAAACCAGAGACGACAAGACAAAGTGCTTCAATCCACTCTCCCCTCTCTTGACCTCTCTATTTACCTCCTCTCCTCTGACTTGCCCTCTTCTCCTCTCTCTTGCCCTCCCCTCCCCTCCTCTATCCTCTCTTGCCCTCCCCATCCTCTTTTGCCCTCCCCTCCTCTATCCTCTCTTGCCCTCCCCTTCTCTATCCTCTCTTGCCCTCCCCTCCTCTATCCTCTCTTGGCCTCCCCTCCTCTATCCTCTCTTGCCCTCCCCTCCTCTATCCTCTCTTGCCCTCCCCTCCTCTATCCTCTCTTGCCCTCCCCTCCTCTATCATCTCTTGCCCTCCCCTCCTCTATCCTCTCTTGCCCTCCACTCCTCTATACTCTCTTGCCCTCCCCTCCTCTATCCTCTCTTGCCCTCCCCTCCTCTATCCTCTCTTGCCCTCCCCTCCTCTATCCTCTTTTGCCCTCCACTCCTCTATCCTCTCTTGCCCTCCCCTCCTCTATCCTCTCTTGCCCTCCCCTCCTCTATCCTATCTTGCCCTCCACTCCTCTATCCTCTCTTGCCCTCCCCTCCTCTATCCTCTCTTGCCCTCCACTCCTCTATCCTCTCTTGCCCTCCCCTCCTCTATCCTCTCTTGCCCTCCCCTCCTCTATCCTCTCTTGTTCTCCCCTCCTCTATCCTCTCTTGCACTCCCTTTAAATGTTGCACCATAATGCATTTACCTATCCAATAACATCACGTTAAGAAAGAAAGGAGAAAATGAGAAGGGAGAGAGAGGACAGAGAAGAAGAAAGAGGGAAGAAGGTAAAGAGACATGAAGGAGGAAGAAGTAGAAGTTATTGTCCAGTTTCCTTAAATTTCAATCCAACCCATTGCATATCTGTGAGAATCTGAATGGAACCTTGTGAATGTGAACCACTATGATGGGCTGCTTGGAGGAGGAGGAGGAGGAGGAGGAGGAAGGAGAGAGGTAAAAAACTAGGGATGTGGTGCTGGGAGGAGGAGTAGGAAGAGGAGAGGAAGAAGAGTGGGAAAAGGAGGGATGTGCTGCTGGGAGGAAGAGAAGGATGAGGAGGAAGAGGAGGAAAAGCCACCTGTCAAAACCAGGGGTTAGTCATGGAACTATTCAACTAGGCTTCATTGCAGGACAGGGGTTACTCATGGAACTATTCAACCTGGCCTCACTGCAGGACAGGGGTTACTCATGGAACTATTCAACTAGGACTCACTGCAGGACAGGGGTTAGTCATGGAAATATTCAACTAGGCCTCACTGCAGGACAGGGGTTACTCGTTAGTCATGGAACTATTCAACTAGGTCTCACTGCAGGACAGGGGTTACTCATGGAACTATTCAACTAGGCCTCACTGCAGGACAGGGGTTACTCATGGAACTATTCAACTAGGCTTCACTGCAGGACAGGGGTTACTCATGGAACTATTCAACTAGGCCTCACTGCAAGACAGGGGTTACTCGTTACTCATGGAACTATTCAACTAGGTCTCACTGCAGGACAGGGGTTACTCATGGAACTATTCAACTAGGACTCACTGCAGGACAGGGGTTAGTCATGGAACTATTCAACTAGGCCTCACTGCAGGACAGGGGCTACTCATGGAACTATTCAACTAGGCCTCACTGCAAGACAGGGGTTACTCGTTACTCATGGAACTATTCAACTAGGCCTCACTGCAGGACAGGGGTTAGTCATGGAATTATTCAACTAGGTCTCACTGCAGGACAGGGGTTACTCGTTACTCATGGAACTATTCAACCTGGCCTCACTGCAGGACAGGGGTTAGTCATGGAACTATTCAACTAGGACTCACTGCAGGACAGGGGTTAGTCATGGAACTATTCAACTAGGCCTCACTGCAGGACAGGGGCTACTCATGGAACTATTCAACTAGGCCTCACTGCAAGACAGGGGTTACTCGTTACTCATGGAACTATTCAACTAGGCCTCACTGCAGGACAGGGGTTAGTCATGGAATTATTCAACTAGGTCTCACTGCAGGACAGGGGTTACTCATGGAACTATTCAACTAGGCCTCACTGCAGGACAGGGGTTAGTCATGGAATTATTCAACTAGGTCTCACTGCAGGACAGGGGTTACTCGTTACTCATGGAACTATTCAACTAGGTCTCACTGCAGGACAGGGGTTAGTCATGGAACTATTCAACTAGGTCTCAATGCAGGACAGGGGTTAGTCATGGAACTATTCAACTAGGCTTCACTGAAGGACAGGGGTTACTCATGGAACTATTCAACTAGGCTTCACTGCAGGACAGGGGTTACTCGTTACTCATGGAACTATTCAACTAGGCCTCACTGCAGGACAGGGGTTACTCATGGAACTATTCAACTAGGCCTCACTGCAGGACAGGGGTTACTCGTTAGTCATGGAACTATTCAACTAGGCCTCACTGCAGGACAGGGGTTACTCATGGAACTGTTCAACTAGGCCTCACTGCAGGACAGGGGTTAGTCATGGACCTATT
Organism: Oncorhynchus masou masou; assembly: GCF_036934945.1. Classification (NCBI taxonomy): domain Eukaryota; kingdom Metazoa; phylum Chordata; class Actinopteri; order Salmoniformes; family Salmonidae; genus Oncorhynchus; species Oncorhynchus masou. The sequence continues at coordinate 4,195,986 of NC_088212.1, read as the reverse complement.
CAACTAGGCTTCACTGCAGGACAGGGGTTACTCATGGAATTATTCAATTAGGCTTCACTGAAGGAAAGGGGTTACTCATGGAACTATTCAACTAGGCCTCACTGCAGGACAGGGGTTACTCATGGAACTATTCAACTAGGCCTCACTGCAGGACAGGGGTTACTCGTTAGTCATGGAACTATTCAACTAGGCTTCACTGCAGGACAGGGGTTACTCGTTACTCATGGAACTATTCAACTAGGCCTCACTGCAGGACAGGGGTTACTCGTTACTCATGGAACTATTCAACTATGTCTCACTGCAGGACAGAGGTTACTCATGGAACTATTCAACTAGGCCTCACTGCAGGACAGGGGTTTCTCGTTACTCATGGAACTATTCAACTATGTCTCACTGCAGGACAGAGGTTACTCATGGAACTATTCAACTAGGCCTCACTGCAGGACAGGGGTTACTTATGGAACTATTCAACTAGGCCTCACTGCAGGACAGGGGTTACTCATGGAACTATTCAACTCGGTCTCACTGCAAGACAGGGGTTACTCATGGAACTATTCAACTAGGCCTCACTGCAGGACAGGGGTTACTCATGGAACTATTCAACTCGGTCTCACTGCAGGACAGGGGTTACTCATGGAACTATTCAACTAGGCCTCACTGCAGGACAGGGGTTACTCATGGAACTATTCAACTAGGCCTCACTGCAGGACAGGGGTTACTCATGGAACTATTCAACTAGGCCTCACTGCAGGACAGGGGTTACTCATGGAACTATTCAACTAGGCCTCACTGCAGGACAGGGGTTACTCGTTACTCATGGAACTATTCAACTATGTCTCACTGCAGGACAGAGGTTACTCATGGAACTATTCAAATAGGCCTCACTGCAGGACAGGGGTTACTCGTTACTCATGGAACTATTCAACTAGGCCTCACTGCAGGACAGGAGTTACTCATGGAACTATTCAACTCGGTCTCACTGCAGGACAGGGGTTACTCATGGAACTATTCAACTAGGCCTCACTGCAGGACAGGGGTTAGTCATGGAACTATTCAACTAGGTCTCAATGCAGGACAGGGGTTACTCATGGAACTATTCAACTCGGTCTCACTGCAGGACAGGG
>NC_088212.1:4172362-4189862 GCF_036934945.1 Oncorhynchus masou masou | reverse complement strand
ATTGTTAACTCAGATGATAGTATTGTTAACTCAGATGATAGTATTGTTAACTCAGCGTGTTGGTATTGTTAACTCAGATGTTAGTATTGTTAACTCAGATGATAGTATTGTTAACTCAGATGATAGTATTGTTAACTCAGATGATAGTATTGTTAACTCAGATGATAGTATTGTTAACTCAGATGATAGTATTGTTAACTCAGCGTGTTGGTATTGTTAACTCAGATGATAATATTGTTAACTCAGATGATAGTATTGTTAACTCAGATGATAGTATTGTTAACTCAGATGATAGTGTTGTTAACTCAGATGATAGTATTGTTAACTCAGATGATAGTATTGTTAACTCAGATGATAGTATTGTTAACTCAGATGTTAGCATTGTTAACTCAGATGATAGTATTGTTAACTCAGATGATAGTATTGTTAACTCAGATGTTGGTATTGTTAACTCAAATGATAGTATTGTTAACTCAGATGATAGTATTGTTAACTCGCAGTTGTAAATGAGAACTTGTTCTCAACTGGCCTACCTGGTTAAATAAGGTGAAAAAAAAAAAAAAAAGTGTTATATTATATTATTTTCTGTTGTATCCTATTATATTCTATAATTTCCTATTCTATTATTTTATATTATTTTATATTCTATAGTATTATATTATATTGCATTCTATTCTATATTATTATATTAATAAATATTAATAAAAAATAAAATACATGTATTTGTATGTTGTCTATGATACAATATGGTCAGTGATGTAAAGTACTTCAAGTTAAAATACTTTAAAGTACTACTTAAGTAGTTTCTTTGGGGTATCTGTACTTTACTATATATATTTTTTACAACTTTTACTTTTGCTCCACTACTTTCCTAAAGAAAATAAAGTACTTTTAAAATGAAATTAATTGACGTCTGAGTGTTCCCCTGGCCCTGGCTAAACATACATAAAAAACAGCAAGACAATTTGCCTTCTAGTTTGCTTAAGAGGTTTTTAGTAGTAGTCTGTGTAGATGTTTATCAGTCTTGTTGATTTTGGGGGAAGCTGTTCAAGAGCATGTTTGGTGTCAGACATGATGCACCGGTACCGCTTGCCGTGTGGAAGCAGAGAGAACAGTCTCTGGCTTGGGTGGTCTTTAACCTCCTGACATAGATGTGTTGGATGGCAGGGAGCTTGGTCCCCAGTGATGTCCTCAACAACCTCTGTAGTGCCATGTGATCGAGGGCGGTGCTATTTCCAGTGATGTGCTGGGTTGTCCGTACTACCCTCTGTAGTGCCATGTGATCGAGGGCGGTGCTATTTCCAGTGATGTGCTGGGTTGTCCGTACTACCCTCTGTAGTGCCATGTGATCGAGGGCGGTGCTATTTCCAGTGATGTGCTGGGTTGTCCGTACTACCCTCTGTAGTACCATGTGATCGAGGGCGGTGCTATTTCCAGTGATGTGCTGGGTTGTCCGTACTACCCTCTGTAGTGCCATGTGATCGAGGGCGGTGCTATTTCCAGTGATGTGCTGGGTTGTCCGTACTACCCTCTGTAGTGCCATGTGATCGAGGGCTGTGCTATTTCCAGTGATGTGCTGGGTTGTCCGTACTACCCTCTGTAGTGCCATGTGATCGAGGGCGGTGCTATTTCCAGTGATGTGCTGGGTTGTCCGTACTACCCTCTGTAGTGCCATGTGATCGAGGGCGGTGCTATTTCCAGTGATGTGCTGGGTTGTCCGTACTACCCTCTGTAGTGCCATGTGATCGAGGGCGGTGCTATTTCCAGTGATGTACTGGGTTGTCCGTACTACCCTCTGTAGTGCCATGTGATCCAGGGTGGTGCTATTTACAGTGATGTTCTGGGTTGTCCGTACTACCCTCTGTAGTGCCATGTGATCGAGGGCGGTGCTATTTCCATACCAAGCAGTGATGCAGACAGTCAAAATACTGTAGAACTTTTTTGAGGATTTGAAGCCCAACTTTTTAGCCTCCTGAGTGGGAAGAGGCAGTGTCACTCCTTCTTCATGACTGTGTGTGTTTGGGCTATTTAAAGTCTGTAGTGATTTGGAGACCAAGGACATTGAAGCTCTCTACCTACTCCACTGCAGCCTTGTTGATGTGGTTGGGGACGTGCTCCCACCCCCTGTTTCCTGTTGTCCACGATCAGCTCCTTAGACTTACTGACGTCGAGGGAGAGTACTACAGGGTGGTAGTCATTGTGTCATGAAGCCTTAGAGTTCTTGGGAAAGGGAATGACGGTGGTCATGTTTAAAACGTGGGGATTACAGACTGGGACAAGGAGAGGATGAAAAATACCATGAATATTTCTGCCAGCTGTTCACGAATGCTCTGAGAACACGCCATGGAATGCCATGGAAAGCGCCCTACTGCGGCCTTCTGGGTGTTGAACCGATTTAAATACCTTTCTCACGTCGCATTCGGAGAGCGAGATCACCAATCCTCTGGGTCGGTGACGGCCCCTCACATCCAGCACGATGATGTTGTTGTTGTCAAAAGCATAAAATGCATTGAGTTTGTCTGGTAGAGAGACATCACTGGGCAGATCACGGCTGGGTCTCCCTCTGTAATCGGTAACGGACAGTAGTCCCTGCCCCATGTGGTGGGCGTCAGAGCCTGTGTAATATGATTCCACATTATTCCTATATTGTCCTTTTGCTCGGTTGATAAATCTGCTGAGGTCATAGCAGGACTTCTTGTTCCTGTTCTTAGCCGTAGCCTCGGGCTACGAATAGCTCTGTGTTGTGGTCGTCCTTTAGTTTAGCGCCGACCTCTGTGTGTTAATCCAGGGCTTTTGAAGCAGCGAAAACTTCACCGATACGTTTTCTAATGAAGCCGGTGACGGAGGTGGTTACCTCATCAATGTTATTGTCAAGAGTCTCGAAACATATTCCAATCAGTGTTAGCAAAGCAGTGCTGCGGCATAATCTCTGATTCTAGTGAACTTCCTGTGGTAGAATGAGCCGCAGGGGAAGGGGCTCCAGGGGAAGGGGCTCTAGGGGAAGGGGCTCTAGGGGAAGGGGCTCTAGGGGAAGGGGCTCCAGGGGGAAGGGGCTCTAGGGGAAGGGGTTCCAGGGGAAGGGGCTCTAGGGGAAGGGGTTCCAGGGGAAGGGGCTCTAGGGGAAGGGGCTCTAGGGGAAGGGGCTCTAGGGGAAGGGGCTCTAGGGGAAGGGGCTCTAGGGGAAGGGGCTACAGGGGAAGGGGTTCCAGGGGAAGGGGCTCCAGGGGAAGGGGCTCTAGGGAAGGGGCTCCAGGGGAAGGGGCTCTAGGGAAGGGGTTCCAGGGAAGGGGCTCTAGGGGAAGGGGTTCCAGGGGAAGGGGCTCTAGGGGAAGGGGCTCTAGGGGAAGGGGCTCTAGGGGAAGGGGCTCCAGGGGAAGGGGCTCTAGGGGAAGGGGCTCTAGGGGAAGGGGCTCTAGGGGAAGGGGCTCCAGGGGAAGGGGTTCCAGGGGAAAGGGACTCCAGGGGAAGGGGCTACAGGGGAAGGGGTTCCAGGGGAAGGGGCTACAGGGGAAGGGGTTCCAGGGGAAAGGGACTCCAGGGGAAGGGGTTCCAGGGGAAAGGGACTCCAGGGGAAGGGGCTACAGGGGAAGGGGTTCCAGGGAAGGGGCTACAGGGGAAGGGTCTACAGGGGAAGGGGCTCTAGGGGAAGGGGTTCCAGGGGAAGGGGCTACAGGGGAAGGGGCTCTAGGGGAAGGGGCTACAGGGGAAGGGGCTCTAGGGGAAGGGGTTCCAGGGGAAGGGGCTACAGGGGAAGGGTCTACAGGGGAAGGGGCTACAGGGGAAGGGGTTCCAGGGGAAGGGGCTACAGGGGAAGGGTCTACAGGGGAAGGGGCTCTAGGGGAAGGGGTTCCAGGGGAAGGGCTACAGGGGAAGGGGCTCTAGGGGAAGGGGCTACAGGGGAAGGGGCTCTAGGGGAAGGGGTTCCAGGGGAAGGGGCTACAGGGGAAGGGGCTCTAGGGGAAGGGTCTACAGGGGAAGGGGCTCTAGGGGAAGGGTCTACAGGGGAAGGGGCTCTAGGGGAAGGGGTTCCAGGGGAAGGTATTCCAGGGGAAGGGGCTCTAGGGGAAGGGTCTACAGGGGAAGGGGCTACAGGGGAAGGGGTTCCAGGGGAAGGGGCTACAGGGGAAGGGTCTACAGGGGAAGGGGCTCTAGGGGAAGGGGTTCCAGGGGAAGGGTCTACAGGGGAAGGGGCTCAAGTGGAAGGGGTTCCAGGGGAAGGGGCTACAGGGGAAGGGGCTCCATGGGAAAGGGCTACAGGGGAAGGGGATCCAGGGCGAGGTGAATCGAGCAGCAGCAGGGAGGGCACCGCACACTGACACAGATGTTCCCTGTCAGGTATATATATATATGTATGTATGTATGTATGTATGTATGTATGTATATATATACCTTTACATTGCCAAAACAAGTGACAAAAACAAGAAACAAATAGAAATGAAGTTAACATTGGTTTAAAAAAGATAGACATTCACTTATTTCATTATCAGCTGTGTACATTCTCTCTCTCTTTCTCACTCTCTCTCTGTCTGTCTTTCTCTCTTTCTCTCTCTCTCTCTCTCTCTCTGTCTCTCTCTGTCTTTCTTTCTCTCTCTCTGTCTGTCTGTCTGTCTGTCTGTCTGTCTGTCTGTCTGTCTGTCTCTCTCTCTCTCTCTCTCTCTGTCTGTCTGTCTGTCTGTCTGTCTGTCTGTCTGTCTGTCTGTCTGTCTGTCTGTCTCTCTCTCTCTCTCTCTCTCTCTCTGTCTGTCTCTCTCTCTCTCTCTCTCTCTGTCTGTCTGTCTCTCTCTCTCTCTCTCAAATTCAAATTCAAATTCAAGTTGCTTTATTGGCATGAAAAACATTGTGTCAATATTGCCAAAGCAACAATGTATACAATATACATTGTAACAAAATTCTAAATGATAGCAAATATAAAATATAAAAGTGTAGTAAATAATAATACAAAATTAAATACAAAAATAATAATAATTACAGTAATAACAATAATAGCAACAACAATTAAGTTACTGCTTACTATGCAGATGTTATTATTCAGTGTCCCTCAGGCTATGGCAGGAAAATACATATTTGGCTGCAAGAGGAGCCATTGCTCCTTCGCCCATGAGTATTCTTAGTTTTTCCTCTTGGTTCAATTTGTAAAAATTTGGAATATGTTTAGTAATTTCTGTGAATAATGAATCTCTTTGTGAGGAATATTTATCACAGTAAAGGAGAAAGTGCATCTCTGTCTCTACCTCCCCTGTTATGCAGTGACCACATACACGCTCCTCTTTGGGTAGCCATGTCTTTTTATGTCTGCCGGTTTCTATTGCCAATCGGTGGTCACTCAGCCTGTACTTGGTAAGGATCTGTCTCTGCTTCGTATCTCTGACAGAGTAGAGATAATCAGCCAATTCATATTCTCTGTTTAGGGTCAGATAGCAATTTAGTCGGCTTATGGATTTTGTTTCATTTTTCCAATGTTGTAAATATGATTCCTTTGATTGGTTCATGATTTTGCTTATTGGAATTCTTTCTTTTGAAGCAGTGCTGGTGTCAGTTTGGTTGGTGAGGTCCAACACCAGCTGACTGAGAGGGCTCGTTTCTGGGCTCAGCTCTTGGGTTTGAAGTGATTTAAATTGCAGACTTGAATTTGGACTTGAATTCAGATGTAGCCAAAATTTTAATGATCTTTTCTGTATTTTCATTATTACTGGAAAACGGCCCAATTCTGCCCTACATGCATTAGTTGGTGTATTTCTCTGGACTTGTAGGATTTTCCGACAGAATTCTGCATGTAGGGCTTCAATTGGATGTTTGTCCCACATTTTAAAGTCCAGTTTATTGAGTGGCCCCCAAACCTCACTTCCATAAAGAGCTATTGGTAGGATTACACTGTCAAATATTTTAGTCCAAATTCTAATTGGGATGTTGATTTTGAATAATTTCATTTTTATTGCATACATTGCTCTGCGGGCTTTTTCTTTGAGTGCATTCACTGCCATATTAAAGTTTCCCGATGCAGATATGGTCAAACCAAGATAGGTGTAATTTTTGGTGTGTTCAATTAAGGTGTTGTTCAGGGTGAATTTATATTTGTGTTTCTGTTCTGTTTTTTTGGGGGAAAATCATGATTTTAGTTTTTGGGAAATTTACTGCCAGGGCCCAATTATGGCAATATTGCTCCAGAATATTAATTTTCTGTTGAAGACCTTCTTTGGTTGGTGATAGAAGTACCAAGTCATCAGCATATAGCAGGTATTTCACCTCTGTGTCAAATAGTGTGAGTCCTGGGGCTGGAGATTGGTCCAACATGTCTGCTAATTCATTGATATAAATGTTGAAAAGATTTGGACTCAAACTGCAGCCTTGTCTCACACCTTGACATCGACATTGTGAAAAAAATTCTGTTCTTTGGTTTTTGATTTTTATTGCACACTTGTTTTCTGTGTACATACATTTTATTAAGTCATATACATTACACTTTTTCTCTCTCTCTCTCTGTCTGTCTCTCTCTCTCTCTCTCTCTCTCTGTCTCTCTCTCTCTCTCTCTCTTTCTCTGTCTGTCTTTCTCTCTCTCTTTCTCACTCTCTCTCTGTCTGTCTCTCTCTCTCTCTCTCTCTTTCTCACTCTCTGTCTGTCTGTCTGTCTGTCTGTCTGTCTGTCTGTCTGTCTGTCTGTCTGTCTGTCTCTCTCTCTCTCTCTCTCTCTCTCTGTCTCTCTCTCTCTCTCTCTCTCTCTCTCTCTCTCTGTCTCTCTCTCTCTCTCTCTCTCTTTCTCACTCTCTCTCTGTCTGTCTGTCTTTCTCTCTCTCTTTCTCACTCTCTCTCTGTCTGTCTGTCTTTCTCTCTCTCTTTCTCTCTCTCTCACTGTCTGTCTGTCCTTCTCTCTCTGTCAATTCAATTAAACTCAATTAAATTAAATTAACTTTGCTTTATTGGCATGATGTAACAAAGTACATATTGCCAAAGTTTACTTTGGAGATTCAAAATATTAACATAATTAATAATAATCATCAATATTATCAACGAGCCAACAGTAATTACAATAACCAAGGGTCAAAATAACCAGACATAAATTTAACCGTAAATGGTTAAAGAACACAAGAAAATAAATAAGCATAAATATAGGTTGTATTTACAATGGTGTTTCTCTTTTTCTCGTGGCAACAGGTCAGAATTCTCTGTGGATCTGTGTTATCTGAGGGAAATATGTCTCTCTAATATGGTCATAAATTGGGCAAGAGGTTAGGAAGTGCAGCTCAGTTTCCACCTCATTTTGTGGGCAGTGAGCACATAGCCTGTCTTGTCTTGTCCTCTCCCTCTCCCTCTCCCTCTCTCTCTCTCGCTCTCTCTCTCTCTCCCTCTCCCTCTCCCTCTCTCTCTCTCTCTCTCTCTCTCTCTCTCTCTCTCTCTCTCTCTCTCTCTCTCTCTCTCCCTCTCTCTCTAATAAATGCACTTACTGCTGTATATCTGTAATAAAGCTGTTCCTCTTTTTCCCGCCCTTGTCTCCTATCTTCAGTTGTCCCCGGTGATGGGGTCATGGTCTCAGCCAATTATTCTCAATTCTTCAAAGCGGTCTGTCTTCCCTTCCTCCTCCCTCCCGCTCCTCTCTCCTCCCAATCCTCATCCCTCCTCCCACTCCTCGCCCTTACTTCTACTCTTCGCCCCTCCTCCCACTCATTTCCCCTATATAGGAGGACGGTTCTCTTGGTGTAGGGTATAGGAGGACTGTTCTCTTGGTATAGGGTATTGGAGGACTGTTCTCCTGGTGTAGGGTATAGGGGACTGTTCTCCTGGTGTAGGGTATAGGGGACTGTTCTCCTGGTGTAGGGTATAGGGGACTGTTCTCCTGGTGTAGGGTATAGGGGACTGTTCTCCTGGTGTAGGGTATAGGGGACTGTTCTCCTGGTGTAGGGTATAGGGGACTGTTCTCCTGGTGTAGGGTATAGGGGACTGTTCTCCTGGTGTAGGGTATAGGAGGACTGTTCTCTTGGTGTAGGGTATAGGGGACTGTTCTCCTGGTGTAGGGTATAGGGGACTGTTCTCCTTGTGTAGGGTATAGGGGACTGTTCTCTTGGTATAGGGTATAGGGGACTGTTCTCCTGGTGTAGGGTATAGGGGACTGTTCTCCTGGTGTAGGGTATAGGGGACTGTTCTCCTGGTGTAGGGTATAGGGGACTGTTCTCCTGGTGTAGGGTATAGGGGACTGTTCTCCTGGTGTAGGGTATAGGGGACTGTTCTCCTGGTGTAGGGTATAGGGGACTGTTCTCCTGGTGTAGGGTATAGGGGGACTGTTCTCCTGGTGTAGGGTATAGGGGACTGTTCTCCTGGTGTAGGGTATAGGGGACTGTTCTCCTGGTGTAGGGTATAGGGGACTGTTCTCCTGGTGTAGGGTATAGGGGACTGTTCTCCTGGTGTAGGGTATAGGGGACTGTTCTCCTGGTGTAGGGTATAGGAGGACTGTTCTCCTGGTGTAGGGTATAGGGGACTGTTCTCCTGGTGTAGGGTATAGGAGGACTGTTCTCCTGGTGTAGGGTATAGGGGACTGTTCTCCTGGTGTAGGGTATAGGAGGACTGTTCTCATGGTGTAGGGTATAGGGGACTGTTCTCATGGTGTAGGGTATAGGGGACTGTTCTCATGGTATAGGGTATAGGGGACTGTTCTCATGGTGTAGGGTATAGGGGACTGTTCTCCTGGTGTAGGGTATAGGGGACTGTTCTCCTGGTGTAGGGTATAGGGGACTGTTCTCCTGGTGTAGGGTATAGGGGACTGTTCTCCTGGTGTAGGGTATAGGAGGACTGTTCTCATGGTGTAGGGTATAGGGGACTGTTCTCCTGGTGTAGGGTATAGGGGGACTGTTCTCCTGGTGTAGGGTATAGGGGGACTGTTCTCTTGGTGTAGGGTATAGGGGACTGTTCTCTTGGTGTAGGGTATAGGGGACTGTTCTCCTGGTGTAGGGTATAGGAGGACTGTTCTCCTGGTGTAGGGTATAGGGGACTGTTCTCTTGGTGTAGGGTATAGGGGACTGTTCTCCTGGTGTAGGGTATAGGGGACTGTTCTCCTGGTGTAGGGTATAGGGGACTGTTCTCATGGTGTAAGGTATAGGGGGACTGTTCTCCTGGTGTAGGGTATAGGGGACTGTTCTCCTGGTGTAGGGTATAGGGGACTGTTCTCATGGTGTAGGGTATAGGGGACTGTTCTCTGGTGTAGGGTATAGGGGGACGGGGAGTATTGCAGCGGTCTAAGGCACTGCATCTCAGTGCAAGAGGTGTCACTACAGTCCCTGATTCGAATCTTGGCTGTATCACATTCCGCCGTGATTGATTCCCGTAGGGCTGCGTACAATTGGTCCAGCTTCGTCCGGGTTTGGCCATGGTAGGCCGTCATTGCAAATAAGAATATGTTCTTAACTGGCTTGCCTAGTTAAAATAAAGATTGATTTAAAATTATTATTATTATTGTTTTTTTAATTAATTTTTTTAACAACAGAGTTTGGGCCCTCAATCTCTGAGTCCTTCTGTAAGCAGAATCATGGAGCTGGGTCAGATTTGAGAGGAACGTCCGAGCGCCTAACAGAGTTTTACTTTATTAGGTCTGCAAGGTTGACTATCGGTATTCTGTTATGATTTGAGCTTCCCGCTCTGTTCGCTTCTGTCCGCTGGTTGGCGCTGCCACAGGAGGCTGTTGAAGGGAGGATGGGTCAAAGTAACGTCTGGATTGGAGGAAATGGATTGTTATTCAAACGGAAAACGTGTCTTTGATCTGTTTCATACCATTCCATTGATTCGGTTTCCAGCCTTTACTGGGCCAAGTTTCTTAGAATGTTGAATGTCGTTCTAATTCTGAACATCGTTGTTTAAATATTCCCCCATATGCTGTTGATGGAGATCTAACATGGCTGCCATAGAAGGTTGTAGTGACCTCAATGTCTCTCTGAATATGTGGCTCTGACCGAGCCTTGAGGAGCCAGCCAGCCACCCAGCTCCGCTCTCTCCAAACAGCAGACGGTGTTGTAGGAACGGTCATTCAATTTCCATCATAAATCAAATACATTTTTTTGTCAGAACAACCAACAGATGACTTGGAAAGCATATCAATTCCTGTAGAAATGGTACTATGGTTATTGTGAGTGACCTTAATTTATGTTATTTTTAACTCCGCCTTCCAGTGAGTTTAAACAATTTTTAGATTAGAGACAGTCAGAAAGTGTGGTTGTAACGTTAATAATATTGTTGTTGTTCCATTGGTCACCTCGAGGCAGATGCCCCAGGTGGAGAGCGACCCACACTCGTTAAATATGGACCTTTTTTATAGGTTTGAGAAATCACTAGTAAAACCTTTCTCGTGAATGACCTCATTGCTGAGCGCAAAATTGATTGGATGTTTCTCGCTAAAACATGGATGTTTTCAGTCTGTAGTGCCACTCTTATTGAAGCCTCCCCCCAGACTACAACTTTTCATACTCTATCAGAAAAGGGAGAGAGGGTGGAGGGACAGCCTCTCTTTTTACTAATGCTCTCAGCTGTAAAGACAATTAGTATAGAGACTGAGTCTTTTTGAGCATCATGTAATACTGTTTAAATGTCAGCCACCAGACCAGAGCATCATGTAATACTGTTTAAATGTCAGCCACCAGACCAGAGCATCATGCTATACTGTTTAAATGTCAGCCACCAGACCAGAGCATCATGTTATACCGTTTAAATGTCAGCCACCAGACAAGAGCATCATGTTATACTGTTTAAATGTCAGCCACCAGACAAGAGCATCATGTTATACCGTTTAACCTCTTGAAACTCCCCATCCCGGATCCGGGATTGTGACTAAGCCTCAGGCTCATTAGCATAACGCAACGTTAACGATTTCTGAAAATCGCAAATAAAATTAAAATAATGCGTTTGCTCTCAAGCTTAGCCTTTTCTTAACAACACTGTCATCTCAGATTTTCAAAATATGCTTTTGAACCATAGAAATTGACTAATTTGTGTAAGAGTATGCAAAGCTAGCATAGCATTTTGTGTAGCATGTAGCACGCAACATTTTCACAAAAGCCAGATAACCAAATAAATAAAATCATTTACCTTTGAAGAGCTTCTGATGTTTTCAATGAGGAGACTCCCAGCCACATACCAAATGCGCAGTGTTTCCTGAAAGCGTCTGTGTGTAGGAGAAATCGTTCCGTTTTCTACATTGCGCCTGGCTACCGAAACGAACCGAAAATGCAGTCACCTACAACGTGAAACTTTTTCCGGATTAACTACATAATATCGACCGAAACATGGCAAACGTTGTTTGGAATCAATCCTCAAGGTGTTTTTTCACATATCTCTTCATTGACATGCAGTTCATGGAAGCTTGCTTCTCTCTCTGTGCCCCATGGAAAAATACTGGCAGGTGACTTTTGCGCACCAATTTCGGCGCAGGACACCGGGCGGACACGTGGTAAATGTGGTCTCTTATGGTCAATCTTCCAACGATCTGCCTACAAATACGTCACAATGCTGCAGACACCTTGGGGAAACGACAGAAAGGGCAGACTCATTCCTCTTGCGTTCACAGCCATATAAGGAGATCATGAAAGACAGAGCCTCAAAAATCCTTGTCATTTCCTGGATGCCAAGTCATCTTGGTTTTGCCTGAAGCTCACGTTAAAGGGCACGCACAGAGAAGATATTTGTATTTCTGGACACGTCATAGTGTTTTCTTTCGAACAGTAGCAATTATATGCATAGTCGAGCATCTTTTTGTGACAAAATATCTTGTTTAAAACGGGAACGTTTTTCTTCCAAAAATGAAATAGCGCCACCATAAGTGTAAGAGGTTAAATGTCAGCCACCAGACAAGAGCATCATGTTATACTGTTTAAATGTCAGCCACCAGACCAGAGCATCATGTTAGACTGTTTAAATGTCAGCCACCAGACCAGAGCATCATGTAATACTGTTTAAATGTCAGCCACCAGACCAGAGCATCATGTTATACTGTTTAAATGTCAGCCACCAGACCAGAGCAGAGCATCATGCTATACTGTTTAAATGTCAGCCACCAGACCAGAGCATCATGTTATACTGTTTAAATATCAGCCACCAGACCAGAGCATCATGCTATACTGTTTAAATGTCAGCCACCAGACCAGAGCATCATGTTATACTGTTTAAATGTCAGCCACCAGACCAGAGCATCATGTAATACTGTTTGAATGTCAGCCACCAGACCAGAGCATCATGTTATACTGTTTAAATGTCAGCCACCAGACCAGAGCATCATGTTAGACTGTTTAAATGTCAGCCACCAGACCAGAGCATCATGCTATATTGTTTAAATGTCAGCCACCAGACCAGAGCATCATGTTATACTGTTTAAATGTCAGCCACCAGACCAGAGCATCATGCTATACTGTTTAAATGGCAGCCACCAGAGCATCATGTAATACTGTTTAAATGTCAGCCACCAGACCAGAGCATCATGATATGCTGTTTAAATGGCAGCCACCAGACCAGAGCATCATGCTATACTGTTTAAATGTCAGCCACCAGACCAGAGCATCATGTAATACTGCTTAAATGTCAGCCACCAGACCAGAGCATCATGTTATACTGTTTAATGGACATTTTTTATACATTAATTTGGACATTTTCACTTAGGGGTGTACTCACTTTTGTTCCCAGCGGTTTAGACATTAATGGCTGTGTGTTGAGTTATTTTGAGGGGACAGCAAATTTATACTGTTATATTACTGTACACTCACTACTTTACATTGTAGCAAAGTGTCATTTCTTCAGTGTTGTCACATGAAATGATATACTCAAATAATTACAATCTACTCACTTTTGTGATATACTGTATATATAAACTCCCAGTAATTTATTGGGTAAAACACCAAAGTTTCGGCATCACTGTGCCTTCTTCAGAGTAAGATAAGATAATCAACATTATGCTGGCTATCAGTCAAGTAAGACCTGATGAGAAGTTTGATGATAGCCGACCACGCAAAGGCACTATGGATTTATTTTCTCTGGTTGACACAGACACGCTCAGGAAAGTGAGCGTGTCTCAGACAACTTCAGTCTTCAACCTGCCTTCTCGATCATATCCCCACCACCTTCTTCAAAACAGATTTTAATTGCATATCCGGCGCCGACAGAGATGGCCGCCTCGCTTCGCGTTCCTAGGAAACTATGCAGTTTTTAGTTTTTTTTTACATGTTATTTCTTACATTAGTACCCCAGGTCATCTTAGGTTTCATTACATACAGTCGAGAAGAACTACTGAATATAAGATCAGCGTCAACTCACCATCAGTACGACCAAGAATATGACTTCCGCGAAGCGGATCCTGTGTTCTGCCTTTCACCCAGGACAACGGAATGGATCCCAGCCGGCGACCCAAAAAAATGACTTCGTAAAAGAGGGAAACGAGGCGGTCTTCTGGTCAGACTCCGGAGACGGGCACATCGTGCCCCACTTCCTAGCATTCTTCTCGCCAATGTCCAATCTCTTGACAACAAGGTTGATGAAATCAGAGCAAGGGTAGCATTCCAGAGGGACATCAGAGACTGTAACGTTCTTTGCTTCACGGAAACATGGCTCACTGGAGAGACGCTATCGGAGTCGGTGCAGCCAGCTGGTTTCCCCACGCATCGCACCGACAGAAACAAACATCTTTCTGGTAAGAAGAGTGGCGGGGGCGTATGCCTTATGGCTAACGAGACGTGGTGTGATCACAGAAACATACAGGGACTCAAATCCTTCTGTTCACCTGATTTAGAATTCCTCACAATCAAAAGCAGACCGCATTATCTACCAAGAGAATTCTCTTCGATTATAATCACAGCCGTATATATTCCCCCCCAAGCAGACACATCGATGGCTCTGAACAAACTTTATTTGACTCTTTGAAAATTGGAATCCATACATCCTGAGGCTGCATTCATTGTAGCTGGGGATTTTAACAAGGCTAATCTGAAAACAAGACTCCCTAAAATGTATCAACATATCGATTGCGCCACCAGGGCTGGCAAAACCTTGGATCACTGTTATTCTGTCCAACACTGGTCCGACCAAGCTGATTCCACACCCCAAGACTGCTTCCATCACGTGGACTGGGACATGTTTCGTATTGCGTCAGGCAACAACATTGGCGAATACGCTGATTCGGTGTGCGAGTTCATTAGAACGTGCGTTGAAGATGTCGTTCCCATAGCAACGATTGAAACATTCCCAAACCAGAAACCGTGGATTGATGGCAGCATTCGCCTGAAACTGAGAGCGCGAACCACTGCTTTCAATCAGGGCAAGGTGTCTGGTAACATGACTTAATACAAACACTGCAGCTATTCCCTCCGTAAGGCTATCAAACAAGCTAAGCGTCAGTATAGAGACAGAGTAGAATCTCAATTCAACGGCTCAGACACACGAGGTATGTGGCAGGGTCTACAGTCAATCACGTACTATAAGAATAAATCCAGCTCAGTCACGGACCAGGATGTCTTGCTCCCAGGCAGACTAAATAACTTTTTTGCCCGCTTTGAGGACAATACAGTGCCACTGACACGGCCTGCAACGGAAACATGCGGTCTCTCCTTCACTGCAGCCGAGGTGAGTAAAACATTTTAACGTGTTAACCCTCGCAAGGCTGCAGGCCCAGACGGCATCCCCAGCCGCACCCTCAGAGCATGCGCAGACCAGCTGGCTGGTGTGTTTACGGACATATTCAATCAATCCCTATACCAGTCTGCTGTTCCCACATGCTTCAAGAGGGCCACCATTGTTCCTGTTCCCAAGAAAGCTAAGGTAACTGAGCTAAACGACTACCGCCCCGTAGCACTGACTTCCGTCATCATGAAGTGCTTTGAGAGACTAGTCAAGGACCATATCACCTCCACCCTACCTGACACCCTAGACCCACTCCAATTTGCTTACCGCCCCAATAGGTCCACAGACGACGCAATCGCAACCACACTGCACACTGCCCTAACCCATCTGGACAAGAGTAATACCTATGTGAGAATGCTGTTCATCGACTACAGCTCGGCATTTAACACCATAGTACACTCCAAGCTCGTCATCAAGCTCGAGACCCTGGGTCTCGACGCCGCCCTGTGCAACTGGGTACTGGACTTCCTGACGGGCCGCCCCCAGGTGGTGAGGGTAGGCAACAACATCTCCACCCCTCTGATCCTCAACACTGGGGCCCCACAAGGGTGCATTCTGAGCCCTCTCCTGTACTCCCTGTTCACCCACGACTGCACGGCAACGCATGCCTTCAACTCAATCATCAAGTTTGCGGACGACACAACAGTGGAAGGCTTAATTACCAACAACGACGAGACGGCCTACAGGGAGGAGGTGAGGGCCCTCGGAGTGTGGTGTCAGGACAATAACCTCACACTCAACGTCAACAAAACTAAGGAGATGATTGTGGACTTCAGGAAACAGCAGAGGGAACACCCCCCTATCCACATCGATGGAACAGTAT
The DNA here is from genome assembly GCF_036934945.1 of Oncorhynchus masou masou. Lineage (NCBI taxonomy): Eukaryota > Metazoa > Chordata > Actinopteri > Salmoniformes > Salmonidae > Oncorhynchus > Oncorhynchus masou. The sequence continues at coordinate 4,174,406 of NC_088212.1, read as the reverse complement.
TGGAGAGGGTAGTAAGTTTTAAGTTCCTCGGCATACACTTCACAGACAAACTGAATTGGTCCACTCACACAGACAGCATCGTGAAGAAGGCGCAGCAGCGCCTCTTCAACCTCAGGAGGCTGAAAAAATTTGGCTTGTCATCAAAAGCACTCACAAACTTCTACAGATGCACAATCGAGAGCATCCTGGCGGGCTGTATCACCGCCTGGTACGGCAACTGCTCCGCCCACAACCGTAAGGCTCTCCAGAGGGTAGTGAGGTCTGCACAACGCATCACCGGGGTCAAACTACCTGCCCTCCAGGACACCTACACCACCCGATGTTACAGGAAGGCCATAAAGATCATCAAGGACATCAACCACCCGAGCCACTGCCTGTTCACCCCGCTTTCATCCAGAAGGCGAGGTCAGTACAGGTGCATCAAAGCTGGGACCGAGAGACTGAAAAACAGCTTCTATCTCAAGGCCATCAGACTGTTAAACAGCAACCACTAACATTGAGTGGCTGCTGCCAACACACTGACTCAACTCCAGCCACATCAATAATGGGAATTGATGGGAAAGGATGTAAAATATATCACTAGCCACTTTAAACAATGCTACCTAATATAATGTTTACATACCCTACATTATTCATCTCATATGTATACGTATATACTGTACTCTATATCATCTACTGCATCTTTATGTAATACATGTATCACTAGCCACTTTAACTATGCCACTTTGTTTACATACTCATCTCATATGTATATACTGTACTCGATACCATCTACTGTATCTTGCCTATGCTGCTCTGCACCATCACTCATTCATATCTTTATGTACATATTCTTTATCCCCTTACACTGTGTATAAGAAATTTGTTTTGGAATTGTTAGTTAGATTACTTGTTGGTTATTACTGCATTGTCGGAACTGAAAGCACAAGCATTTCGCTACACTCGCATTAACATCTGCTAACCATGTGTATGTGACAAATAAAATTTGTTTTGATTTGATTTGATTTGAAGAAGTGCAAGCTATTGTTAATCACTTCCTGTTCACAGGCACTTCCCCCAATGCACTAAAACCTGAAAGCCCCTTCTGAAAAATAGTTATAGATTCGTCAGCTCTTATCAATTTTCGACCAATCGCCAACCAATTTTCGACCAATCGCCAACCTTCTGGAGAAATTCGTGCTCAAACAGCTAAATGTTTTTTTTTCCAACTGCCAACTGTATTTAAAAATATATATATTCTAGTTTTCGTGCCCACCACAGCACAGACATAGTCTTAATTAAAGTGATAAATTATCTTAGAGCCAACACAGATGCCAAACAGCTCTCTGTCCTTGTACTCTTGTATTTATTAAGGGCTGAATTCGACACTGTTGATCATGATGTCCTTCTGGACAGACTGGAGAGGTGGATTGGCCTCTCCGGTCCAGTTCAATTGGTTCAGGACCTATTTAACAAGTTGAGAGTGTTTTATCACCCTTGATGAACATAACTCAGAGAAAATACATATTATACGTGGCGTTCCCCAAGGTTCCATTTTGGGTCCGGTACTGTTCAGTTTACCCCTTGGCATCGTTATCAGAAAGCACAGCGTTGATTTTCACTCCTACACAGATGACACACAACTGTACATTTCTGTGTCACCTCGAGGATTTTAGCTCCACGGAAAAATAATTAGATTGCATTAGTGATTTAAATACTTGGATGGCTCACAACTTCCTCCAGCTAAATCAAGACAAGACCGAGGTACTTCTTGTTGGAGTCAAAGCACAGCGAGATAATCTGCCCTCACATTTTATTTCACAGGGAGTGATGTTTAAACACCAGGTAAAAATACCTAGGTGTAATTTCAGATTCTGAACAAAACTTCTAATCACACATTAGGAATGTGCCCAAAATAGCTTTTCACTACGCGAGGAGCATTGCCACAGTGCGGCCTTTTCTATTTCAGGATGATACAGAGAAACTCATCCATGCTTTTGTTATAAGCAGACATGACTACTGTAATGCTCTTCTATCTGGTCTACCCAAGAAAGCTGCAAACCAT
>NC_088212.1:4164862-4167362 GCF_036934945.1 Oncorhynchus masou masou | reverse complement strand
GTCCACCGATTCCCTATATAGTGCACTACTTTAGACCAGAGTCCTATTCCCTATATAGTGCACTACTTTAGACCAGATCTCTATTCCCTATATTGTGGTATTACAGTAGACCAGAGCCCTATTCCCTATATAGTGCACTACTTTAGACCAGAACCCTATTCCATACATAGTGCACTACAGTTGAACAGAGCCCTATTCCCTATAAAGTGCACTACTTTAGACCAGAGTCCTATTCCCTATATGGTGCACTACTTTAGACCAGAGCCCTATTCCCTATATAGTGCACTACTACTTCTAGGTTAGACTACTGCAATGCTCTACTTTCCGGCTACCCGGATAAAGCACAAAATAAACTTCAGTTAGTGCTAAATACGGCTGCTAGAATCCTGACTGGAACCAAAAAATTTGATCATATTACTCAGCAAGGGCTGATTTCAAGGTTTTACTGCTAACCTACAAAGCATTACATGGGCTTGCTCCTACCTTTCTCTCTGATATGGTCCTGCCGTACATACCTACACGTACGCTACGGTCACAAGATGCAGCCCTCCAAATTGTCCCTAGAATTTCTAAGCAAACAGCTGGAGGCAGGGCTTTCTCCTATAGAGCTCCATTTTTATGGAACTGTCTGCCTACCCATGTCAGAGACGCAAACTCGGTCTCAACCTTTAAGTCTTTACTGAAGACTCATCTCTTCAGTGGGTCATATGATTGAGTGTAGTCTGGCCCAGGAGTGGGAAGGTGAACGGAAAGGCTCTGGAGCAACGAACCGCCCTTGCTGTCTCTGCATGGCCGGTTCCCCTCTTTCCACTGGGATTCTCTGCCTCTAACCCTATAACAGGGGCTGAGTCACTGGCTTACTGGGGCTCTCTCATGCCGTCCCTGGAAGGGGTGCGTCACCTGAGTGGGTTGATTCACTGATGTGGTCATCCTGTCTGGGTTGGCGCGCCCCCCCCTTTTGGGTTGTGCCGTGGCGGAGATCTTTGTGGGCTATACTCAGGCTTGTCTCAGGATGGTAAGTTGGTGGTTGAAGATATCCCTCTAGTGGGGTGGGGGCTGTGCTTTGGTAAAGTGGGTGGGGTTATATCCTTCCTGTTTGGCCCTGTCTGGGGGTGTCCTCGGATGGGGCCACAGTGTCTCCTGACCCCTCCTGTCTCAGCCACCAGTATTTATGCTGCAGTAGTTTATGTGATGGGGGGCTAGGGTCAGTTTGTTATATCTGGAGTACTTCTCCTGTCCTATTCGGTGTCCTGTGTGAATTTAAGTGTGCGTTCTCTAATTCTCTCCTTCTCTCTTTCTTTCTCTCTCTCGGAGGACCTGAGCCCCAGGACCATGCCCCAGGACTACCTGACATGACGACTCCTTGCTGTCCCCAGTCCACCTGACCGTGCTGCTGCTCCAGTTTCAACTGTTCTGCCTTATTATTATTCAACCATGCTGGTCATTTATGAACATTTGAACATCTTGGCCATGTTCTGTTATAATCTCCACCCGGCACAGCCAGAAGAGAACTGGCCACCCCACATAGCCTGGTTCCTCTCTAGGTTTCTTCCTAGGTTTTGGCCTTTCTAGGGAGTTTTTCCTAGCCACCGTGCTTCTACACCTGCATTGCTTGCTGTTTGGGGTTTTAGGCTGGGTTTCTGTACAGCACTTTGAGATATCAGCTGATGTACGAAGGGCTATATGAATAAATTTGATTTGATTTGATTTACTTTAGACCAGAGCCCTATTCCCTATATAGTGCACTACTTTAGACCAGAGCCCTATTCCCTACATAGCGGTATTACAGTAGACCAGAGCCCTATTCCCTACATAGTGGTATTACAGTAGACCAGAGCCCTATTTCCTATATAGTGCACTACTTCAGACCAGAACTCTATTCCATATATAGTGCAGTACTTTAGACCAGAGACCTATTCCCTATATAGTGCACTACTTTAGACCAGAGACCTGAATCTGTTTCTGCAGGACAGTGACCTGAATCTGTTTCTGCAGGATAGTGACCTGAATCTGTTTCTGCAGGACAGTGACCTGAATCTGTTTCTGCAGGACAGTGATCTGAATCTGTTTCTGCAGGACAGTGATCTGAATCTGTTTCTGCAGGACAGTGATCTGAATCTGTTTCTGCAGGACAGTGATCTGAATCTGTTTCTGCAGGACAGTGATCTGAATCTGTTTCTGCAGGATAGTGACCTGAATCTGTTTCTGCAGGACAGTGATCTGAATCTGTTTCTGCAGGATAGTGATCTGAATCTGTTTCTGCAGGACAGTGATCTGAATCTGTTTCTGCAGGACAGTGATCTGAATCTGTTTCTGCAGGACAGTGATCTGAATCTGTTTCTGCAGGACAGTGACCTGAATCTGTTTCTGCAGGACAGTGACCTGAATCTGTTTCTGCAGGACAGTGATCTGAATCTGTTTCTGCAGGACAGTGATCTGAATCTGTTTCTGCAGGACAGTGATCTGAATCTGTTTCTGCAGGACAGTGATCTGAATCTGT
>NC_088212.1:4144862-4149862 GCF_036934945.1 Oncorhynchus masou masou | reverse complement strand
GTTGTCCTCCACATAACCCCCTCAAACCACTTTTCCAGGCTCATAGGAATGCAAGAAATTCCAATGTACTCACGATTCACGTCAATACACTGAAAACCTGCAGTTGTCGTTCAATAGATCTCACACCTAAACTACAGCCTATGATGGTCGTCTAGGAAAACTCATTTCCCATGGGTAGTTGTCAAATTAAAAAATAATAATCAAACACTACTGCTGCGAAGAATCGGGGCAAATGATGATCCTACACCTACACAAGCGTTGGTCATTTGATGGTGCATCAATGGTTTTCCCTAACATTGGGGAGGTCTGGAAGGGAGACATAACAGTGGGGAGGTCTGGAGGGGAGACCTAACAGTGGGGAGGTCTGGAGGGGAGACCTAACAGTGGGGAGGTCTGGAGGGGAGACCTAACAGTGGGGAGGTCTGGAGGGGAGACCTAACAGTGGGGAGGCTTGGAGGTCTGGAGGGGAGACCTAACATTGGGGAGGTCTGGAGGGGAGAGCTAACAGTGGGGAGGCCTGGAGGGGAGACCTAACAGTGGGGAGGCTTGGAGGGGAGAGCTAACAGTGGGGAGGTCTGGAGGGGAGACCTAACAGTGGGGAGGCTTGGAGGGGAGAGCTAACAGTGGGGAGGCCTGGAGGGGAGACCTAACAGTGGGGAGGCTTGGAGGGGAGAGCTAACAGTGGGGAGGCCTGGAGGGGAGACCTAACAGTGGGGAGGCTTGGAGGGGAGACCTAACAGTGGGGAGGCTTGGAGGTCTGGAGGGGAGACCTAACATTGGGGAGGTCTGGAGGGGAGACCTAACAGTATGGAGGTCTGGAGGGGAGACCTAACAGTATGGAGGTCTGGAGGGGAGACCTAACAGTGGGGAGGTCTGGAAGGGAGACCTAACAGTGGGGAGGTCTGGAGGGGAGACCTAACAGTGGGGAGGCCTGGAGGTCTAGAGAGGAGACCTGACAGTGGGGAGGTCTGGATGGTAGACCTAACAGTATGGAGGTCTGGAGGGGAGACCTAACAGTGGGGAGATCTGGAGGGGAGACCTAACAGTGGGGAGGTCTGGAGGGGAGACCTAACAGTGGGGAGGTCTGGAGGGGAGACCTAACCGTGGGGAGGTCTGGAGGTCTAGAGAGGAGACCTGACAGTGGGGAGGTCTGGATGGTAGACCTAACAGTGGGGAAGTCTGGAGGGGAGAGCTAACAGTGGGGAGGTCTGGAGGGGAGACCTAACAGTGTGGAGGTCTGGAGGGGAGACCTAACAGTGGGGAGGTCTGGAGGGGAGACCTAACAGTGGGGAGGCCTGGAGGGGAGACCTAACAGTGGGGAAGTATGGAGGGGAGACCTAACAGTGGGGTGCTCTGGAGGGGAGACCTAACAGTGGGGAGGTCTGGAGGGGAGACCTAACAGTGGGGAGGTCTGGAGGGGAGACCTAACAGTGAGGAGGCTTGGAGGTCTGGAGGGGAGACCTAACAGTGTGGAGGTCTGGAGTTGAGAGCTAACAGTGAGGACGTCTGGAGGGGAGACCTAACAGTGGGGAGGCCTGGAGGGGAGACCTAACAGTAGGGAGGTCTGGAGGGGAGACCTAACAGTGGTGAGGTCTGGAGGGGAGACCTAACAGTGGGGAGCACTGGAGGTCTGGAGGGGAGACCTAACAGTGGGGAGGTCTGGAGGCCCGGAGGGGAGACCTAACATTGGGGAGGTCTAGAGGGGAGACCTAACAGTGGGGAGGTCTGGAGGGGAGACCTAACAGTGGGGAGGTCTGGAGGTCTAGATGGGAGACCTGACAGTGGGGAGGTCTGGAGGGGAGACCTAACCGTGGGGAGGTCTGGAGGTCTGGAGGGGAGACCTGACAGTGGGGAGGTCTGGAGGGGAGACCTAACCGTGGGGAGGTCTGGAGGTCTGGAGGGGAGACCTAACCGTGGGGAGGTCTGGAGGTCTAGAGGGGAGACCTGACAGTGGGGAGGTCTGGAGGGGAGACCTAACAGTGGGGAGGTCTGGAGGGGAGACCTAACAGTGTGGAGGTCTGGAGGGGAGACCTAACAGTGTGGAGGTCTGGAGGGGAGACCTAACAGTGGGGAGGTCTGGAGGGGAGACCTAACAGTGGGGAGGCCTGGAGGGGAGACCTAACAGTGGGGAAGTCTGGAGGGGAGACCTAACAGTGGGGTGCTCTGGAGGGGAGACCTAGCAGTGGGGTGCTCTGGATGTTTGGAGGGGAGACCTAACAGTGGGGAGGTCTGGAGGGGAGACCTAACATTGTGGAGGTCTGGAGTTGAGAGCTAACAGTGGGGAGGTCTGGAGGGGAGACCTAACAGTGTTGAGGTCTGGAGGGGAGACCTAACAGTGGGGAGGTCTGGAGGCCCGGAGGGGAGACCTAACATTGGGGAGGTCTGGAGGGGAGACCTAACAGTGGGGAGGTCTGAAGGGGAGATAATCCGTTATTTATGTCACTTCCTCCTTGTCTTCAGCTGACAGCCACTGAATTTACAGCTTTCCGTTTCATCGTTCTGTTCTTGTCGTCAGGAGCTACATGGCTTTACTGTCAGGGTTCAGGTGAACCCTTGAACCTTGTTTTAGGTGGGTCGGACGGGTAAATGGCTTCTGTTTTGTTGGACTCGACTTCTTTAAGCCCTTCAAAGACTGTTGGAAAAACAGTCACATTTCATGAGCCTACTACCTTCAGTGCAGTTTGCTCAGGGATTCCTATGCATGCTAGGTTTTCAATGGCTGCATTTGAAATGCTGACAAAAACAAACAAGTGTTAAAAAGGAAAATGTTTTTAAAGAAATATTTTGGAGGGGAAAGACAGAGAGCATAGTGGCAGGGTAGGCATGGTAATCTAGTGGTTAGAGCGTTGGACTAGTAAACGGAAGGTTGAAAGTTCGAATCCCTGAGCTGACAAGGTACAAATCTGTCGTTCTGCCCCTGAACAGGCAGATAACCCACTGTTCCTAGGCCGTTATTGAAAATAAGAATTTGTTCTTAACTGACTTGTCTAGTAAAATAAAGTTAAAAAAAAATGAACAATCTGTTATCACTGTTGGTGGCCAGTCATGTCATCCTTTTGCTTGGCCACCTATTTAAATAACTTTTTTTTGCAGAAGGTGACATTTCTTTAAAGGCCACATTAAAAGAACCATGCCAAAAGCTGGTAACAATGGACTGGCCATCCCCACTACCAAATAGAGATTTATTGTTCTCTTTTCGATTTATATTACACAAAACTGTATGTTCAGTTCATAAATTATATCACACATCTAAAAGCATAATGTAAACATGATTTACAGATACATGCCCTGGCCATAGAGAGGCCTTTTATTCTCTATTTTGGTTTGGACAGGGTGTGACTAGGGTGGGCATTCTATGTTCTTTTTTCTATGTTTTTGTATTTCTTTGTTTTTGGCCGGGTATGGTTCTCAATCAGGGACAGCTGTCTGTTGTTGTCTCTGATTGAGAACCATACTTAGGTAGCTCTTGCCCACATGGGTTTTGTGGGTAGTTGCTTTCTGTTTTTGTGTGTCTGCACCAGACAGAACTGTTCCGGTTGTTCTCGTCGTCGTCGTCGTCGTCGTCGTCGTCGTCGTCGTCGTCGTCGTCGTCGTCGTTTTGTTAATCAGTGTTCAGTTCCATTAATAAAATGATGAACACGTACGACGCTGCACCTTGGTCCTCGTCTTCTCCTTCCAACAGCTAGTACAGATACATTAAACTATTATTTAATTTCAATAGTGCTCTAACACATCAGGACAAACCCAGACACACAAACCAAAGCATAACAGTAGTTCTATTTTTATTTATTTCAGATGACCAAATATACCTGGACGTTGTTTCTCTATCCTGGACTCAAACCAACAGGGGGAAGATATTACAGACGTTCAATGCACAAAGTAAGCCACTTTCACCCCTGTCTGTCGTCAAAGCCACGTTAAGGTGCCAGGTCCGTTAAAGGTATGACCTAGAAGAGACTAGACTGGATGACCTGGTGGCCATCTTTCCCGGGTTGTAACCAAGTCTTACTGCACGGTTTACTGCTTACTGCTCTTACCCACAAGCCCTTGCACTGTCTATATAACCCTGGTGGGGGTGTAAGCAGGGGTGTAAATCCGAGGGGGCACAAAGTATGTAAGGATGACTGGGGGGGTCCATAATGATTAGGCTTAATTCTATATCAAAAATATCATTTTTTTTACCTCTAAAAGTCTAACATGTGGAATTGTTTTAAGATGGTCACACCATGGACCATTTAGCTATTTGATTTAGATTTTTAGGATTTAGGTATAAAATGTTTTATTTAAAAAATGATTTGATTAAATATTGAATTTGGCCTTTACTACCATAGAGCATAGAAAGACATTGACAAAACACACAGTCAAAGAATAACTCATAAGGAACAAGCTTTTGAAATGTCTGTCCTATGTCTAGCTTCAAAGTAGCAAAACGGAGAATATCATTGTGTTAGAGAGAATTTCATCCTTCCATAGAGTGGTCATGTTAGTTTGTAGCCTAAACGGTTCAGATGCTACAGATGTTTTTGTGACATGACCGAATTTTGGGATGTCTCCTGGTCTGACAAACAAACACCGCTGTAGCTCGGCCATCTTCCACCGCAGATGGGGATGTCTCCTGGTCTGACAAACAAACACCGCTGTAGCTCGGCCATCTTCCACTGCAGATGGGATGTCTCCTGGTCTGACAAACAAACACCGCTGTAGCTCGGCCACCTTCTACCGCGGATGGGGATGTCTCCTGGTCTGACAAACAAACACCGCTGTAGTTCGGCCACCTTCTACCGCAGATGGGTTCTCTCCTGGTCTGACAAACAAACACCGCTGTAGCTCGGCCACCTTCTACCGCAGCTGCAGAAGGCCAACATAGGATTGAGACAACAGGCATTGCAGAAAAAATATCTCTAGCTTAAATTGGTTATCTGGGCTAGCTAAAGCCAACTTCATAGAATTGCTACGTGGCTGTAGAAGGCTATTACAGAGAAACAACAACAACAAAAAAT